>NC_089325.1:608361-865861 GCF_036669915.1 Pocillopora verrucosa | reverse complement strand
CCGCGTTCGACACCATAGACCATCAAGTACTATTAAGTCGTCTTAGGTTGAGTTTTGGGATACGTGGATATGCGTTAGAGTGGATCGCGCCGTATCTTTCTGACAGGACACAATGTGTTTCTTTTGAAAATAACTTCTCTCGGAGTCGTTATCTGTCCTGTGGTGTACCCCAAGGATCATGCCTCGGTCCGCTATTATTCACAATGTATGCGAGTAAGCTCTCTGACATCATCAAAGGTCATCCTCCTCGGACACACGCCTATGCAGATGACACTCAATTGTATTTATCTTTTAAGCCTGACAATACATCTTCTCAAAGCAACGCAGTGGACGCTATGGAACGCTGTATCAGAGCCATCAAATGTTGGATGATTAAAGACAAGCTTAAAGTAAATGATAGTAAGACCTTGTCATTTCACCTGTATAACATCAGACGCATCAGAAAGTATTTATCTAAAGACTCCACACAAACACTCGTTCATGCATTTATCACCGCACGTATTGATTATTGCAATGGTTTGCTGTATGATCTACCAGCCGCACATCTCAACAAGTTGCAACGTATTCAGAACAGTATTGCCCGACTTGTTTGTTCCCTTTCTCGTTTTTGTCATATAACTCCTACTTTGTTTTCCTTGCATCGGTTACCTGTCTGTTGCAGAATTGAATTTAAATTACTTATTTTAACGTTCAAGGCTATCCACGGGCTGGCACCTCCGTACATTACGGATCTAATTAAGCAACAATTCGGACGTATCATGTTACGATCTCAGTCTGAACTACAATTATTGCCACCCAGGACCATAACTAAGAAAACTTTAGGTGATAGATCATTTATGGCATCTGCTCCTAAACTTTGGAACAGATTGCCATCAAATTTAAGAGCAGTAAATGATATTAATTGATATATATGCATGCATGAGTTCACACGTAAGCTTGCCTCACGCTAACCACCGCCAGCATGTAAACGCGAAACAATCAGCGTGGTCTGTAAGCTGCTATAGTAGGGAATACTCTAGCGTTTTTTGAATGAACTGACGTTGTAAGTCGGGCGCGTTGTAGGGTGGAGTTAAATCGGTAACAGTCTAATGCGAGGCATGTGGAACGTGGAGCGAACTTAAAAAAAACAGCCAACAAGGCAAGAAGAGAAACTAGCGTAAATCGGCGAGACCTACTGAATTTGTTACATTTTGACACGCAATCAATCGGACTCTTTCTAACGAAAACTGCTACTGCACATAAATGAGGCTTTCTTTAGTCGTATAGTCGCATACTGTTCAATAGTTTGAGCAACAGGAGATGAGAGACGCAACGTATGGCTGGATTTGAGTTTTTCGGAAATTAAATTTTCTACATTTTTGAGAAAAAAAAGATATATAAGCTATCCTTGCCATACTTGACATTCCTAGTCCTTTGGATAGTTAGTTGTCGGTGTAATGCTATCTATTTCTTAAATCAGGGTTTCTCGAGTTTTCCACGTCAAAACACATCAATGCTAACACACCTTTTGCCTCTATAGTAGAAGTCGCAAGCTCCATGGTACAAAAGCACCTTTTGCCGCCAAGTCTAGCTATTCAACTTCAGGTAAAACCTCCCTAATTGCAGCACCGCAGAGGAATACACCTTCTGTCTCTATAGTAGAAGTTGCAAGCTCCAGAGTACTTGAGCACCTTCCGCCACAAAATCTAGCTATAGAACTCCAGGTGAGTCCTCGCCCAGGGCTGCAGAGGAACACACCTTTACCTCTATAGTAGAAGTTGAAAGCTCCAGAGTACAAAAGCACCTTCGGCTAAATCCAGTCATAGAACTCCAGGTGAAACCTCGCAGTGGAACACACCTTCTGCCTCTATAGTAGAAATAGCATACTCCAGAATACTTGAGCATCTTCCACTGAGTTTTCTGTTGGTCCATCTTTAACTTCAAAAAAATGGCAGCAGATAGGCTACAAGCCGGAAACACTGCAGAACCGATGGCCAGCGGAGTTTACGAGTTTGAAGAGTGCAGGTGGAGGATGCTGCTGTACGTACGTCGCACAAAGTGCAAGTTATTCTTGCAGTTGCACCGAGCTGTTCATCCTGTACGAGCTTCATTTAGGTAAATCATATCACCCCCTTGATTATGGATTGGTTGCTCTTGCTAAACCCTGCACCTACAAGGTTAACCTGTGCTAGCTCCCAACCTTCTACAAAATGAATCGGCTGAATCAAAATAACGCATGCTTAATAACTTTGGTCATATCCGAGTAGATAGCTCCAAAAACCTAAGAATTTATAAAGGGAAATGACTAAAACTTCTTTCTCTTTGTTTTCCTCTTTCTTCTTTTTTCTATGTTTTTTTATTATATGAAAATCATATATGTGAACTGCGGTTAAGGAAGTGAAAATGAAAGAGAACATCGCCTTAATAAATACATAAATACTGCGTGTGTGTGTGTGTGTGTGTTGTGTGTGTGTGTTGTGTGTGTGTGTGCATTGAGGTCCATTGGACATACATTGGACATTACATATGGACATGACCTGGAATGATGAATTGAATGACAAAAACAGTGCAGCTTTCAAAGACCTGTCTTAAGAATTTGAAAAAGAGGTGAGCGTCACATAAGGATTCAAAAGACAGCGAGATTCGTGAACTAAGCCTGCATACGTGTAAAGTTAAAAATGCCGTTTCAGTGTTTTGAAAAATTAGTCACCAAATCAAAATTATCACCAGTTGATGCTTTGGTTCTCAGATTATGTTTTTTGCTATTTTTTGGTGGTGTTATTGGATTTATTATGGTTTAATTTCCACTCGTGATTCTCTTTACAAAATGAATTTCTTCAAGTGACGAAAAAATAACTACATCCTTATTCTGTTGAGTATTTCTCTCTTTTCATCATACGATATCTCTAGTGTCACTACCGGCTTTTCAGCAGGAAAAAGCAAATAGACAAAAAAATAAACCAACAAACATAAGCGCGGAATACAAACGATAACGCTCTGACAGGGATAAAGCCCTAGACGGTTGTCTCCTTTCAACGTCTGGGTGAGGCAAGGCTGACAAGATTAAACATTTAGCCCAAAGATGGACTGAACAGCTAGCCATGCTGTGCCAAGATTTATCCAAGTGCATTGATACCTGGGAAATATAGCTGAGTTACCAACACTTTTGAAGATGCTGTCCGTTAGAAAAGAGGCTTTTCTTCAGCATTATTTATAACGGCTCACTGATAGATCGATTTCACTAGCACTCAACCTTAAGCGAATACATCTTCTGGAAGTAGTACATCTATGAGCCTTCATTTCCTGCCTGGCCCCTGTACACGCTTCTGACAATGAATTTTTAATTTCGATAAGGTTCCCAGTCACAGAGTGTAGAAAACAATCCCGAATATCTTCACAGTAATTTGTATGTTACACCTTTATTCAAACAAGTGAGATGAAAGAGAATAATTAAACTGCAATTAAGAAGAAGTATTTTGAGTTTTAATGGCTACCTTTTGGCCATAAAAATCGAAGATCCAGTCAAAAAGCAAGACGTTCAAGGAGCCGACGCTGTTTCGACGAATGAAAGGCAATAACGCCAAAGGCAATAACGCCAATTTTGGCTTTTCCCTTGATCCTCGCATGAATGGCGGGGCGACTCTCAGTCGAGTCTTCATTACAAACAAAAAATCTCAAGGCAGTCGAAGAAGAGATTGTCAAAGTTAAATCCATGCAAAACGCCTGCAAGAGACGTCTACCTCCTAAGGAGCTGGATCCACTGTTCTAAAAGAAAGGGAATATCGTAGTACTTTTACAAATATGAAGGCAGCCTGGGAGGTAAACTTGCTGAAGACGATGAAGATCACTCTGTTCAGAGCCGTCACGATCTCCATCAATAGAGTGGGACGACTGAGAAAGAGCCTTAAAAACCTGATAGCCATGCTAAGTAAATTAGCATCAATAACATAAGTCCCTAAAGATAATGCAAACGGGATGATGAAAGGAAACATACGTGTTCCATGTGGCACTCTAGTTGAGGCCGCAGGAAGGAAAGCTGAGGTTTCTGTTCCCTACCACAGCCATCATCCACCTCTTTTACAGGAAACTGGGTTTGGGTTGACCTCCCATCCTTTTCCGCCTTGCGCCTGGGGTTAGCGTGTCCCAGGCCAGAACAATTCCCCACACTTCATTAATAACAATAAATAGGGAGGAATATTTTATTATGCCCAACATTGTATCAGATTGGCAACAACAGAGGAAGATCTAGAAAACACTGAAGAGTTCACCACTACACATTACATTTTCCAGAAGAGGGCTTCAGTAACATAAACAGTCTAAATCATGTCGTTTCCAAGGCTTTACCAAGCTTTAAAAGTATCGAATTTTAGGTTCTTGTTTATAACGTTGATGTGGTTTCCTGTGACTATTCATTTATATTAGTCTAATAATATTTTTTCTAGTTAATTATACTTTCACGCATTCTTTCTTTATCTATTTCAGATTCAGCAGCAATATTCCAAAGATGATAACTTTGTTGCGTAAGAATTTTATCATTCAGGTACTTGAAACTGATTAAATAGCGACGATAATGGTCTACTACATCTGTCTTCACTGCAGTACCAGAGCTCTATGCTATAAATACAGTCAGATAATGAATTAACTGTTTGTCTTTGTGTTTAAGACCAGAAAAGGAAGTATTGTGGTGGAATTTAAGTTAAAATTTAAGGTGAAGCCAAAAACTGAAGAAGCGTTAGCACCACTTAAAGAGGGAATAAAAGATGGCAGAATGGGCTCCTTGAGAGTTGATCCTGAGTCTTTAAGAGTTA
This sequence comes from Pocillopora verrucosa, assembly GCF_036669915.1. Classification (NCBI taxonomy): domain Eukaryota; kingdom Metazoa; phylum Cnidaria; class Anthozoa; order Scleractinia; family Pocilloporidae; genus Pocillopora; species Pocillopora verrucosa. The sequence goes on along the minus strand of NC_089325.1, from coordinate 861,074 downwards.
AAAATGGCAGAGAAGGTAAATAGAGAGGGTATATGATTTTAAGCAACCAATCCTTGATCATAAGCCTTGACGTCTTGTTCACTACTATCCTGGGTCATTAATAGTTTCCTACAATTTTTTATTTTTCAAAGTTTCGATTACTTCAAAAAAACCTTACTTTCTGTTTGTTTTATTTTGTTGTTGGCGTTGTTTTTATATCGCACGGAGTAAAAAAAAAGGATAAAATGAAATAGAACGCCCGCTAATGCTGCCTAATGCTGATTGATGTATCTAAGTGATACTAAGATACAAAATTCAAGTCTGGTTAGAACGGCCTTCCTTTTTCATTCACCTTTTTAGTTGAATTTTGCCTTGACTTTCCTCAGTGATTTTTCCCTTCCATGCTTATGTTTCTTATTTTTTACCTTAATTATGCTTAGAAACTACAAAGGCAAAGATTTCCTCGGCGATGGGAATTGGCATTTCATGTGGAGGAGTTTTTTTTCACGCCCTTATTTCAATTTGCCTTGTTCGTTAATGCAAGCGACGCAATGGTCAATTCCAAAGGCGTAGTTCAGATGGTATACCCACAAAAGTCTCCATCCCAAATCTTGCAACTTACACTTTATGGGATGAGAAGGAAGGCAACGCTCGCTATGAAGAAATACCAGTCTCCAACGTTGGATACAACCAGTACGAGACACTGGGCATCTCGAATGAAGCCGTGCAATACGAGAAGCTGGACGCCCCGTGTTCAAGTAGTAATCCTCTAAAGATTTGGGTATCCTAAATAAAGCCGTTTATTACGACGAAATAAATATCTAGATTAACGCATGAAATGCCCTCCTCTATCAGACAGAGGAGGTACGCACCCCCCCCCCCCCAAAAAAAAAAAAAACCAACGGATAAGTCAAGGATATCGGATTTTCAACTTTTTGCTTGCGTTTTAGTGGTTTTTCAAAAAGGCAGAGAGAAATGTTGTGTCATTTTTTGCGCAGATAGCTTGAAATACGCCAGAAGTGCTTTTTTGTATCCATTATGTAGTTAGATAATTATGAGCCAGCAGGGAATTGTATGCCCGATCTTCGTTTATGTTCTTCAAATTCCCTTTAATGTACCACCAAGATTTCGTGATATTGATTATTGGTGTAGTTTCTTTTAATTACTTTACAGTAAAGGTTTACTGCTCTATCGCTGATAAAACCGACTTGTGTGTATGTCTATGGAGTAAAGAAAAAAAAAAATTGCAATTTTAAAGAACATTATACGGCTGATTTTTACCGAATTACTAGTAAGAAAATTGTGATCGGTTGCTTTTTTAGATATATGTACTTTTTGTTTACAGATTGGACTCCGCTTTTTGCAGATTGCTTTTTGCTCAATAAAACGATGAAAATTTATATCTTAAGTGTACTTTTATTTACCGTGGTTTTTTCGTGCACTTCGCCAATTTTACGGCACCAACAAACCGGCATTTTTAAAATAAATAACAGCTAGTTAGCCAGCGCTAAACGATGTTTTCCGAGCGAAGCCGCGTATTATTTACAGTACGCCGATCTTGGCATCTTACGAGCTCAGAGACGTGTTATAAAATTGGCACGGTCACCGTGTTACATCGTGCAAAGTTGTGAGCAAGATCTGAACACGTTTATTTATTTCTACGGTGCGAAGCAAGACAATGGCTGCGAAGTTAATGAGGGAAGTAACTTACACGCAGCTAACGTTTCAAAAACTCGTTCTATTGTTATAGCGTGCTAGTGTAGCGTGAGCGGGCGTTCACCTTATTCCCTGAAATTCCGTAGAGGGTCACAATTAGCCAATGATGAGACCCCGTGATCTTGTGAAAAAAGAAAGATATTCTGATCTCTGAAGTCTCTGCCATTCTTCTCCTCCTGGACTGGAAGCATTCTTACTCCAGCGTCGAGTACTGTGTGGGCATTACTGCGTATCAGATTTAACGAAGATCTGTTTCAGCGGATTGTATTCTACAGTTAAGACTTCACTTTACCAAACCCAGAAAAATAAATTTTCAGACACACCATTGGGAGGAAATTTCTCATTGGTAATGTACACGTACCTTAGACTCAGTTAAGCTTATATGCTTTGTTGCTTCCAATATCAAGCAATACCGACCCAAGCAAATTTAGTGATGAAGTTCGTCATGGCATGACCCTATCGAAGATTTCTTTTTTCAAATAAATATGGCTAAGCAATTCAGTAGACTCTAAATCGAACAATTATGGAAGTATTCGTTAGCACATATACAATAAAGTCTGAGATTTCTATGATATTTGAATAAAAGTCTTCGTGGCATTTTGACGACAATTTAAGGCGTTGAGTAGAATCACACGGCAGAATGTAAACTTAAAGAAATTAGGTCCCTGTCAGGCAGCCCGAGCTACAACCGAGAGATGGCTGGTTTCAGTTAGAATAATCAAAGGGTGTGATCCAATCTGGAGGTTTAAAATTAGGGTTAAACATAATTTAGAGAGGAAATGTCCTTTCTCCAAAAAGTTAAGCTCCACCTTACGACCCTAAAACTTGAATTCATCATTGCAAGTGCTGTGATTAAAAAGGAGTCTAAAACTGCCTTTAAACCCTCAGATACAGAAAAAAGGCAAGGAAAATAGGAAAGAAGTAGAAGGCATTAACTGAAACACCTTTTAGATGTTTCACACCATGTTCGAAGTATCTAGCTTCCCATTTTCAAACTAGTTTAGCACACTCACGTTGGGGCTTAATAGATGTGTTAGTGTCTGCACAGGGCTCACTCGCAAACGCCGAATACCCAAATGAAAATCAATTATAAAACTAAGAATTATGAATTTGCATGTAAAATTGTTGATATATTAGTTACCTTTGCAAGTCTGGCCTTGTTTCACAATTCTGGAGTGGTCAAACAAGTTGTGTTATTGTTATGGTCTAGCCCAGAAAATTTTCAAGTTAAAAATTTTCATCTAGCAGACCTCATACCTAATACCCTTTATTGCAGTCAGATGCGCAGGATTTTAAAAGGTCCAAAAACTTGAATGTCATATTATTCATACTGCGTACTTTGTATACTAATTATTTTATTCTTATATTCGGCGAAGTGAGCAAAGTCCAACACTGAGTTAATGAAATCTTGAATTGTTACATTAAGGTAGGGTTACTTGGCTACTTCGTTGGCACAAGTGACCACTCTACATTAACGACCATCAGGAGTCTTAGCGTTCATAGCAAGAAAAGAACCAAAAGAGTAGCGAAACGGAGACAATTTCGCATACGTTAATTCATCATCATTTTATATTTTGGTTGATGGCGATATCCATCACGAATCTTCTTCACAAGTCGTTATGACTGACAAGTAAAAACTGCGTATAAATTTTCGAGGTAGGATTCGATATGGCTGATCCAAAGTCTTTTGAATTTTTCTTCGTTGCGACTGCCGAGTTGGCAGGGACTAGCGACGAAAGCTGTTTAAACGGCGAGGAAAATTTATCCATAATTGATAGAATTTTGTTGAACATGTATTATAGTGCTTTTCAGGTTATTTTTGGAATCAAGTATTGCTTCCCAATTTAATTTGAAGCCTATATTTGCGAAATTCTGACATTGAGCCAGGGTCCGCAATGAATCAGTGATTACAAACTCTTCTAGTGTGGGCAAGATATTTCAAGATTAAGAATGTAGTGAACACTAAACACTCGAAATATCATTATGACTTTACTCCTTTTGTATATATAAATCAATTTAGTATTTTATTTTTTATGAAAATCTTTCAATTCTTGCTCTTAAAAACGAGGGAGAATGTTCTTCGAATAACTTTTTGCCCACATGTTATTCTCGATCTACGCGAACTAAACACTTTTATTAATCTGCGGTTGGCGACATTTACTAGTTATAAGAAGGCAAGTAAAAAGTGTACATCTTGCGCTGAATATACCAAATTGCGCCAGTATTAAAATGACTGAGCTTTAAAGAAAAACATGATTCATAAAGTATTTTCAATGTTTTTTATTACCGCACGAAATGAATGTTCCACTGTTTGTTTACACTTACAGACATTCGTTGTTTTGTTTTAGTATCTAAAAAGAAAAATACTGCTCTACGGCATTATCGCTCAAGAGATCTAAGACAAATCTGAGAATAAAATAAAAACAAGCGTACAAGAGTTTGGGTGTTCTAAGAAGAATTCCAGAGGAGTTCTGACCCACGAGGAATGTCGAAAATACCAACGGAAAGCATCATCGGCCTATGCGAGTGTTGCACCACATACAATTTTATGTGCTGCCATTTTGCCTTTAGTCTTGTCCCGCTCCAGTCAAGTTCTCCTATCATGGTAAGGCTCTAGGATTAAGTATTACTAGAAATAAAATATTATTGTAAATATATTTTACGTCTAACTATAATACATCATGAGAGAGTTTTGGATTTACGGCCCTATAATATACATGAAAACATTACGCGCTTCTGATTGGCTGCAAACGAGTACAAAGTTGTAACACGAGAGCAAATCACAAACAGCAGAGGCGCGCTATCAAAATTTCGTCTGTCTTGACTTTCTGTTATTTATTTTTTTTTTTTAAGTAAATCATAGCCAAGTAATAACATGTTTTCTAGTGCAATTTGGTGCAAATAAGCACTGGTATATTTTCAAAGAATACCAATTGCACTCACCTAGTGGGCTCGTACAATTATGTTATTACCATTAAAAATCCACCGTACATGTATCTCCATTTTTCCCCGATCAGGTTGCACAGGCTCTTAGAAATTCGAAAAAATGTTACAATACACAAGAATGATTGCGTTCTTGAATAGGTTAGCCGCCCCTTTTTATCTCATGATACAGAATGGCTGACGACAAACTCACCTTCTTCTGCTTGTGTTTCGATTGGATACTCGTCTCTCTCATACTCCTGAACACGTCAAAATTTTCTCCGAGACTGAACCATTGTTACTGGATATGAACAGAGGAGTACGTTTGGTGCAATCCATTTGCAAAGTATTCTAAAAAATGTCTACGTTCTAGCTTCATGGGTTGTGCATTAAGGCCACTACTGCACCTGCGTTTCCCGCCGGACAAGCTTTACTGCCTCTGTCGAAAAGCAAGAACGATCTATTTTTAAACACGATACTGAATATTTTGCATGAGTAAGATAGGGTTAAGGGAGATATGATAGGGTTTAGGCTCACCTCAGTATTCCAATCTCAAATTGGCTAATTAGCTATGAAAACTAAACCTCTTTTTTTCCTTTTAACTTCGGGTTACTTTTAGGCTTTCAACAACTTTTACTTCGCCTTCTAATAAGTTAAATAGACAAATCAAAGGAAGAGCACTCACTTTCTATCTTTCAGCTTACACTCAGTACTATCTCCCTCGTCTTGTCCACAAGACCTTCGCACTGCTCCTCCCACAGCTGTATTTCTTCCGATAAGCTTCACGTGGGTCTTTTATGTTCAGTAGGTATTCGCTATGCCCTTTTTGAACAGTTGTGATTGCAGTTGCCCATTCCTTGGGTTCCTCTGAATCAACAATGCACGACTTACCATTCGGGAAGTCTCTTGTGGCTTGAGCAAAGCCTGAATTTTAGCCCACAAGAACAGGAAGACCGGCGGAGAGTGCCTCGAGGGCAACAAGACCAAAGCCCTCCGCCCGCGAGGGCATGATTGCCAGATCAACTTCGCAAAGCAACTTCTTCATTTCATCTGTATTTTCTACACATTCTTCAACGAACAACTGATCTTCTCCAATACCAAACTCGAGGAGCTCTCATCCTCTGTTGTTTTCTCTTTGAAGCACCCACAAATATAAGTAGATAAGATGGTTCCCTGAGTTCTCTGCAAGCAAAAGCCTTGGCGGCAATGTCTAGTCTTTTAGCCTGAAGTCTTTTGGAACACTGCGGTCGCACAACAACACTTTGAAGTCAGAACCCTCTGTAAGAAAATGATTCATATCCTTAAATTCCTCAAAAAGACCAGGAGTGAGTTTTAAGATATTCGAATCAGATTTGAATCCAAGGTATTTAGAGAAAGCATCATACACTACGAAAGTAGTTTTGAAGTTTTTCCTTTCTTCACCTTTGACTGTGGTCTGCATTGTCCAGCATAAACAGAACGGTATGTTTCTCTCTTTCCAACTCTTCAACCTTCTCTAGAATTCTGGTGACAACATAATTTTGATCAACACGACCAACTGGGACTACTAGTTCGAGAGAAAGCAACATGTTGTGATAGATCGCTCTCATGTCCTTTGCTTCTCTTAAATCAAAAACACGATAAATTCCTTGCCACTGCAGGCAAACCTCATTGGCAAACTTTGTCTTTCCCTCACCAGACGATCCAAACAAGTTTAGTACTGGTATCTTTCGATTCTAATTTTTTGCTAATTCTCGTGATTTCCTCGCTCCGTCCTTGCAATTCCTTCTCTGGATCAGCTGTTACCGGACGGGAAGCCTTGTAACGATCTATATCTTTTTTAATGAGAACGTTGTTGTTCGATTTCGGGGCAATAACATCTTCGATTAGTATAAGATGGTTGTCTGATTCATACACATGCCTCTTAAGAAGATGTAAACATTCTAACAGATCACGATTATCCAGCAAATCGAATTTCCCTCCGTAATTATTTTTCAAGATTTTCACAATATTTTCTGACTCTACAACTAAATTTCGGAGAAATATCTGTGAAAAGTTTTTTGTAAACTTTGCGCAGTTTCGCTATTTACTACCACCATTTTTGATTACACTACAATCCGCTGGTATTCTGCTGTGTCCATAACAATGGCTGTTATTACGTGAAAATACACGGAAACGAGGCTATCGGTTCGATGCAAATTTCTTGGGTTGAATGTGATATTTTACTTGGTTTCTTTCACTTAGTTGCTTAGCCTTCTTTTTTACGACGGGACACTACATAGCTTATGGTTGTGTCAACAGTAGCGATAAATCAGGGTGTGCCGGATTATCTTGGCATTCTCTGCCTATGAAGAACAAAACATTACTTCGAACCTGGCTGATAAAAATCAAGCGAGAGAAAGTTTCCGTAAATCTATTGGTGGCAAAAGAGTTTACTTAAAACCGGGATCTATCCCTACGATATTCATTTAATTCATCATTTTAACCAAGAAAAACCTTCGAAGAAGGTACTACTTTATAAACCACAGTCTACAAGTAAACAAACTTGTAGCAGCCATGCAGACCTTGAGTTGAGTGACACAGAAACACGTGATGACATTGAACGTGATATTCATTCGTCACCACTTGAAAATGCAAATGAAAACAATTCTTTTGAGTAACTGGTTGACGAAGAATCACAGCCACTGGAACACTAACAGTCTGCACAGATTGCACAGCTCAAATAGTCGCTCCAAGAAATGGATAACAAGCTAGCATATACAAAAGATTTACTTGAACGCCGTATCACTCAACTTGAAAGGGAGCTAAAAGAGGAAAGAACAAAAGCTTTCGGAGAGCATTTTTAACATCGATAATATCAAGAAGAGTGACAAAATTTTCAAGTTTTATAAAGGCTTACAAATTATGAAATTTTCAGCAAGGTTCTAAACTTTCTTGGAAGAGAGGTAGCTTCTAAATTAGACTATGGTAACAAAGAAAGACAAGGATTGGATTTAAAAGGAAAACCAAGACCTCAAATGGCTCTTTCAGTCGAATATGAGTTCTTTCTCCTTTTGTGTCGTTGTAAAGTTGGCCTACTCGAGGAAGATCTGGCTTGTAGATTTAAAATATCCCAGGGATTTGTAAGCAAAATTCTTACTACTTGGATCAAGTTTGTTTTCTTCAGATTCAAAGAATTGGAGATGTTCCCAGATAGAGATATCATAGAACATCACAAACCCCAGTGCCTCAAAGATAAATACAAGGGGACCCCCGTCATTATTGATGCAACAGAGGTATATATTGAGAAGTATAGCAACCCTGAAGCGTAGCAGTTAACCTTCTCCAGCTATAAGAACAGTAACACACTCAAATCATCGATAGGATACTGCTGACCACTTTGCATGTCTCACACGCATGCAAAATAAGTCACGCGATCTCATCATAGATACCCGGAAGTAACTACAATCATAGTCACGACGTGCTTGCCTTCGAAGGGTCTTTATCTTTTGTTCTTTTAACCATTTATCCATTCACTCATTAATATCCATTCATGTAATTCCTTTTTTATATTTCATATTTTCCTATTGTGCTACAGTAGATTTAACGAATGTCTCTATGACAAAGTCTCCGGTAGAACGAACGATACTCCTCCGCCAAACCAAAGTTACAGTAAAATGAACGGGACAGGACCTCGATATCACGAACTACGATACAACGAAGTCCTCGTCAAAATGAGCACAATCCAGATCCCGAACGCATAATACACCCCGATATAACAAACAAATGTTCACACGTGACAAAAGACAAATTCGAAACAGACAAACAAGAATCAAAATCCTTCAATACACTGACACTATCGACACATCTACAGATTCCACAGATCCTCTTTATCCTTTTACCTCTTATTAGCTGTATTAAATTCTTTATTTTTGAAGGCCTCTTGCGATAAAAGGCGTATGAGGCAGGAATGCCGTTTTTTCTCCTTTTTCCAGTGACTTCCAATGAAATTTGTCCTCCGCACTTTATAATTAAGTTGCTGTGGCTATGTACAGACCTGTGTAGTGTACTGTAGCTTCGTATAGATATTAAAGTACAAATGATATTTTCAGTAATCGTTCTGATCTCAATCTCAAAATGCTGGGTAGCGCCACGTCACACATCCTCCCTCCCCCAAAAAAAACAAAACAAGAAAAAAAACCAACACAAAACAAGAACAAGAACAAAACAAAACAAAGCAGCAACTGTAAAAGTGTCTATGACAAGATTTGTTTTTTTCGTATTTTCTATTTGTTAGCTGTATTCAAAATTAGAGATAATCGACGTTAGCACCTAGCGGGTTCTCCTTAAACATTTTTCGTGAGGAGATTTTACTCTTTAATGTCGTCGGCCTCATGCTTCGTACCGGCTTTGAAGACGACTGTTAGGGACAAATACCTCTGATCAAGTCAGGTAAAGATAACCAATGAATTCAGCTAAAAAAGAATACTAACTAACGGGCCTGTTGCCACACAGAACACGATTGTTCAACATTCTTTTCGGATGACATTTCGCCAGCGAAGAACGGTGAGCTCTTTATCATTTGTTTGTTTCACGCGCTTGAGGCGTACTCATACTCCTTGTCTTTCAACATGACTGCATTTGCGCTTTCCTCATCGCATGAAAATCCTACCATCATTTGTAGTAAAGTTCAAGTCCTTTCCTGAGCTGACCGATTTTCTGTTGCGTGAACAGTGCGAAACTGAAACTTGAAGGCCCCCAAGGCCCTACAAGCTTTTGTTTATGCCAGTTTTGGGGCCTTCGGCAAATCCATCCCACGAGCCATCAATTCCCCCCTCCCCTCAAGAAACTAAAAGTGGCAACAGCACAGCAATGTCATTTTTATAACAGCACTGCAACGAGACAAATAAAGAAAAACAAATTGTACTGAATTAGATGGTAGCCAATCCAAGTGCTGTGTAAAACTCGATTCATACGAAATATTCATTTATAATACTGATGTCAGTTATTTTCCATCAGCGGAAAGGGTCATAAATTACAATGCTGCTCGTAAACTAAAGAAGTTTTTCTCTATCAAAATCCATATTTGAGATTAACTTGAATCAGACGACAATAACTCACTCGTTTTCCGTTTGACCGGTTCGACGAAGATACCCTCTGCCTTTGCAATCTCTTTGGAAAGGACCAACTTTCAGTAAAACCGCCCAATGACTTCGCGGCGAAAAATCATCGTCCCTCTTAATACAGCTTTCGCCGAAAGTTAGCTTTCGGTTTGCTAAGGGAATTACTCTACGTACAGCAACGAAACTCTAGAGTACTGACCAAGCGGAACCTTCGCCGCTCTTAGTGAGAAGGAATAAAATGTTATTGCAACAAAAACGAACACAGCTACCCATTATTTCACCATAGAATACAAAACACAAACGCAACTAACTAAATATTCAGTAACGGGAGTTTTTTGTTCTAATCTTGAGCTAGACACCGCAGGCGAGAAACCGTGTTTGTCAGTCTTCGTCGAAATCTTCGTTTGATGCACGCGCTTCTCCTTCGTAGGGCTTAAACCGTACTCGCAACTTTCATTTCTTCTTTACTACTTGAGCAGCATGTGTCACAACTTCTCGGTAGAGTATTTCAAAGCTGACTGTTACAAAATTATGAGAGATGAGAGATTTATAAAGGTCAACTAAGTTTCACGGTTTTCTACGTCATCACTCGCTAATTCGTTACCAGTCTACGCGACACTTTTAAGACAAAATAAGAGCACTTTAAAGCCCGAAAAAATCGAATTTTAATTTTTTTTAAAATTTCTCTTCTATCGGAATTGGTTTTTCATATGATAAGCTAAATACTAATGCAGAAAAAAAAATTTTTTTTACAGAGATTCGCGAAAGGCACTTTGACTATCCCTTGCCTGCTAACGAACATTCGGGTTGTGTTATTTTGTTAAATCGAGGTTCTCGATATAACGAACCTATTTCCCTAGTCCCTTAGCACTTTGTTAAATCGAGGTTCCACTGCATTGCTTATTTTGAGCTTTTTTACTCACTCTTTTGAAGTATATTTTCTGAGTACAGCTCACTTCTCGTGACAATTGAAACTTAATTCAATATCGTCATGGGAACCTCTGATTTTCAGATTATTTTAAGGAACAAACGGAGACTGACCTAGACATACCCACACCTAGTCAGGATAAATCTGGAAAAATTTTAGAAGATGAGGACACTAGCGGTGTATGTTTTGAATTCTATGGACATCCGAGGGCGTTTAATATGAAGCGAGATGAGCCCGACAAAAAATTCAACGAGGAGTGTTCAACATCTGTGGAATGTTCCCCACGAGGCAGCCATCACTCTGAATCCACAGAAATGTTAACTGCTCCAAAAAAGTAGGAGAAGCTCGAGCTACGGGAATTGTTCCTCTTTCGTGGCTATCGAGGGTTCTGACGGTAGAACTAGGGTATTAAAAGAGTCTCAATTGTCTCATTATTATGACCTGATTGAAAAAGCGCTCGAAAGCTCAAATTATGACCAGGAACCGAAGAAGGAAATGTTTCTCTGGAACTGTAACAAAACTCTTCAGCACTGGCTGTAGAAGAGTTTCTTCAATGGATTGGAAGACCAGTTCAGGGGGTGGGGAGGTGGGGAGGTGGGGAAGAATTGATGAAGTCTGGAGCCTGGGGACGACGTTCTTATAACTACATACATGCTAGTCAGTGATATCTTCACACAGCTTACGACCTTCGTTGTTGTTCTTGCTGGAAATAAACGACGTCTTTCTGAGTTTTTTTCTGTTATTTAATTCGATAACATCTGCTGTAACTGCATGTAATGTAGGTGTCTTTAAGAAACTTGAGCTAATACCTATATTTCATTTTTACATCACAGAAATCAATTCCAAACATCAATCAAGTTTTCTCTTAAGTTTAGAAGTTGAGTTGATGTTGTTATTGGCTATATTAAATAGGTTGAAAAGTTTTAGATGGTATTTTCTTATGTTTTCAAATAATTGAATTTTCTGGGAGGTGGAGTTGTTGCAACATGTTAACATGAAATGCAAAAAGACATTTTATTGATATGTAAAAGTTTTCATCTGACTATCTTCTGGCAAGTCTTTGTATTATATTTCAACACAACCATTTTCTCAACATACAAACACTATTACAAAGTAATTAGTCAGGGAAATGGAAAACTTATGGCATATACACCATGTTTGAAATGCCATGATTGATTAAGGAGGATGTATGTGGGAATAGACCCTCTTGTCTGTATCAATAATTTGCTAATCACTCCTGTTGGCAATATTTTGATGAGGTTGGGCTATCAAGGCAAAGGAACTGAGGATTTTAGTAGGCAGTGACTTTTTTCAAACCTGGAAACTATCATCGTGACCAAGCCATACTTGTGCCTGGTAACTCATTCTTATTCGGATAAACTAGTTTTGAGAAGGATACAATATTTTATAACAAAAACTTGATATATAGGTTTCCTGTAAACCTATAGTTTAAGCCTGTGATGACTTTGAAATGTTGATGCACACCTCAAAAGGAGAACAAATAAATTTCATGTTTCTATTTATGCAGTTTAGGTTAGTGGGGTAAAATTGAGTCAAACATTCAAGACGTACGATGACAGGTTCAAGAAATTTTCAAGGTTAGCATACCTGGAACAATCATCTAGAACTTATGATGCCCAACAGAACTATCCGTGGTTAAAGAGGGCAGGCTTTCCTTTCTTCATTTAAAGAAATAATAATGTTACCATCTTTCCACAAGCTCAGTGAAAGTGAGCGTGAATGAGACTGATAGTGTCTTTGCTACTTAAATAAATATCCAGAGCCAGGATAAAAAGTCTGCAAGTCTGGTTTGCAAAACTCTCTTACTTTAATTTTTAACCAATTAAGCTAAAGCTTTACATTCTTGCTTTGTAATTATGTGGATGCCAATTACTGGTAATTTAACTTTTATGCATCAAAATACAAAAAAGTGTTCTCTTCATCTATGTGCCCTAAACATTACAGGGGAGGAGGCAGGTCAAATTAAAAAACATGAATTGAAAAAAGGGGGCCCCCATTAATCCTAATTAAAGGAGGATCCTTGTTTTTCCAGATTCCCACCCTTTTAAAATCACATATCTTGTGACCAATTCTTTATTTCAATGTTCAGTTTGGGTAGGACCATTGGTAAGAAACACCATGCATTAATGAAAGCTTGAGCTAGTGTATTTAATGCAATCTAAATAATAATATTACATGTTACAGTATGGTAACTTACACAGCAAAATTATATAATCACACAATTCCAAACAAAGGAAGTCAGTTTATTGACTTGACTGCTTCAACTTTTGAGGGCTTAAGGTACAGAGAATAGACATGGTAAACAGCTACAATTAATACAAAGTTGAAAGTTTGAAAGCTAAAAGACATAAATGACAATCATCAGACCCTTAATGCATCTTAGCAAAAGAAGGGTCATTTACCACCATACCTTCTCCCAAATGTTCATCTTACAGGAAATCATTTACTTTTGTCTCTAGGTGGTAATGTATTTATATTAGTTCTGCTGACACAAATACATTTTTCTAAATTTATCTCATAGCACATGACCGTACAGGAAGGTTCCTGCATGGGGACTAACATTTCAACTACCTCAGCAGACTGTAATCATCAGAATTGCAAGCCATGGTGTATTTACCAAGTGCTCAAGTTCCCAAATTAGTTTCCTAATTCTTACAGTGGAGATCAATCCTTTTTTAGGCTATCTTCAGCTTGATCATCCTGTTACTTTTGAAATCATCAAATGTTACTCACATATTCAAATAATTACCTGAATCAAAAGTTATAATTTTTTTTAAATAACCTGCTACCTACACTGGCAATTTGACACATTGCAGGCAAACCCTACAACTGATTAACCCTTTAACTCCCATGAGTGACCAAGGCAGAATTTCTCCTCACAATATCAATACAATATCAATCAGATAAGTGACAAAAATAAAGAAAAATATAAACTTGGGGATAAGAACTAAGAACTAACATTATAAGAATTGTATAGTTGACAGTAAGGAGAATTACAAATTTGAACTGGGAGTTAAAGGGTTAAATTTCATTTGATCAAAAACATGATTGGCAATAGAGGAAATTAGCTTGCACAATTCAAGTTTCCCCTCTAAAGTATTCTGTGATGTTTTTCTATCATGATGGTAAAGTTTACAGTTTCCCTCATTTCACTGTCTTCTTTTCACTTGTTTGTTTGCTTTCCTAACAACCTTATCTATTGTTGCCAACAGATGTGAAAAGCATAATACATAAAAATGTGTACAGCTAATAACACTTTAATCCCTGAGAGTGACTAGCATCTAATTTCTCCATTCAATATTACTCCTGAGTCACACATTAAGGTCATGTGAATAAAGTAAATGATAATCAACTGAAGAACCTCTTGATTGTTAAACAAATTCTCCTTGCTAGCACATAAGGAAATATATAGAGAACAGTTTGGAAAATATGCATTCTGATATTGGGGTGTAAAGGGTTAAAGACATCATGTAATCAGTTGTATATATGTAGAGTACTGCCTCAATATATGATTGCATTAAGTACAAATGTCAAGTAAACATCATTCTGTGGTCTTATACTCTTCCACCCTAGAGGTTGCCTTGTGTAAAAAAAAAACCTTTTCAAAGACACCTCTATAATGGTAGGTACACACAACTGACATGTATGAGTGAAGCATGTCAAGCATTAAGGTATGATTGTCAATTTGCCTTTTATTGCTTGCAAAAGCTTTCTTCTATCAGCTTTAAAAACTTCTGTATCCCCACTTTCAAAGAAAAGCATTTCCCATGAAAATTTAGGCATTAGACATAACAACACTACCAGCAACAGGTTTTTCCGATTGCAAGTGTTTCATATCATCAGATTCTCATCACATTTTTTTGTTACATTTGAAAGCATAAGAATATTTTAATTATTACAATATGTTGAAATCCCCCATTTTAAACCCTTTAACTCCAATGAGTGACCAAGAAAAAATTTTTCCTTACAATATCAAGACAATATGAGGCAGACAAGTTATGAGAATAAAGAAAAATTTCAGTTAGGGGATTATAAGATGATCCAATACTAAATCCTCCAAACTAACATCACAAGAACTGTATAGGAGATAGTAAGGAGAATTACTAATGAGATCATTGTTAAATTGTTAAGACACATACGGTAATTATGTGTAACAGAAAGGCAGCAAATAAATATAACATTATACTCCAGCAAAGTGTTCTTATGTAGTATGAAGTTTCAAACTCACTGAAATTAAGTTGACTTCATAATTCATATTTTAGTTGAAGAAATGTACAATATCTCTTTACAAGGATGAAAAGGGATGCCATTTTCGAATTTTAAACTAGTAAATGCCAAAAAACATAAAGATGGAATTTAAAAACCACTAAAATATAGCATATCTATTCACTGAGGTTTTAATCATTAGCTATCACACAGAGATATAAAATAGGGTTTATGGAATAAACCAGGGCAATAAAATTAAAGATTCAGGAGAAGCATATGATTTTAACTTGTTTACCGATGTTCTCACCTGAATTCAGTCTGGAATGAGAACTCTGCAAGACTTCTATTTTATCTTGAATTCAAACATAAAATTCAATTATTTGCATGAATTCAAACATAAAATTCAATTATTTGCATGGCAATATCGTCAAAATCAAATTACCGCGTTAGACTTAAAGTAAACATGAACATTGCTGACTCAATCCCATTTTATTTTAATTTTGGGAAAGGCCATTACTTCGTCCTACAACACATCTTCGGCAAAGCGCAAATTTTTCAAGTGAATAGAGTAAATCCTGCGATAATTAACTGAAGAGAAAAAAAAGCAGAAACTTGCGCTCGCCGTTCGACATCATTTTAAAACTTTCTAGGCAAAAAAAATACATAAGATAACTTCTTTTCCCATAACACCACGACTGTATTTAACTTTCAAACGAAAGGACAAGAAATAACTTGAAGAATACGATCACTATGAAATATTATTCGAGCGGTGAACCGGCGTGAGAGTTTTTAGGCGATGAATGCCAGAGTCAATGTTTAACCGAAACGTGATCAGTTGAATTAAAAACTGAAGCTAGTATCAAACGACGAATGGTAAAAAAAAAAAAAGTTTGAATATTTCAGGGCCTTAGCGTTAGAGGAAACCCAGATAAGACACGACTTACCTCCTCTTCTTTCTCGGATCCTTTGTAGTTCGCTTCTCTTTGTTGATGACCTCTTTTCAGTCTGTTTTCAAGAGGGACTTTGTATTTCCTTCTCGCGTTCAAGTTGCTCTTCGCTAGAAACTCGCCTTTTTACTGATGTCCTTAATTGTTCTCTTTCGCGTTCCTCTCGCCGTATTTCGCCTATTTTGGCGTCTTTCTAACTCTATTGCGCGATTTTCTGGACTCGCTTTACGCCGTTTACTTGGCGCTTTCTTTGGTCGCTCTGTCTCTTTATATCCAGCCTATTTTCAATTAAAACCCTCTCACTACGAACTTGAATTATGACAATTTCCTCCGGTTGACAAAGCTTACACTCTGCCGGTATTGTTGCCTTACTAGTTGTTTAGAAATTGCAAATTACTGAGAATTACTGTTCAGCGACATCCTGACCAGTTTAATTTCCCGCTCAAAACTCGGGTGGCAAATCACATCTACTAGCTCACGTGAAGCCCTCGTGCAATGCCTAACCGTGTGCCCGCAGTACGCTACACTGCAGCTCAACGTTCGAGTATGCGCACTTTATCGTGATCTAACGGTGTCTCCTGGCGCACACTAATGGGGTATCCAAGTTACGCAAGCAATCGCGCCTGCGCATTACCTTCTCCCTCGCCCCTCCATTACATATACGTAGTGGCTAAGACAGTGCCCGTGGTACAGTTGGCCGTGCATGCTAAAGGTAGTACCTTGTACGGTCGTACAACTAAATTTTTTCGGCTTGATGTGTTACTACTATTTCGTATAATTCTGGGGCTACGCTGGAGCTCCGCTACAAGCTCTTAGAAGGCGCAACAAGAGACCAAGACAACCAAAACGGTCACGAGATAAAAGCTCTTGAAAAATTTCAAATTTGCAGTAACAGTTTTGAAGGTCACTTTACTCAAGATTGTGGGAAGATTGTGCTAAAACTCACTGATCTTCAAAGATTTTTCGCTACTATGGCGTTGATCGTGGTTTACTGGATGACCAAGAATATGAACAACTTCTTGTGGAATACACTACTTCTCTTGATGAAGTTTGGTTTGAACCAAAGCATGAAACTTTTGATCGACATTTTTTGAAACGCTTTAATAAAAAGGTAAAGAGGATGTAAACACGGCATATGCTCACTGAAACGTGAAAACATACCGGCGCATGTGTGGCATATGCATCACTTGAACCTTAACTAGCGATGCAATTGCCACAAAAAACACACTGAAAAACCTTCAAAGAGAAATCACCTTTTAAAAAACATTCCAGAACCCTGTAACTATGTTCATAAGTATGCCATGGCAAAGATGAAGCGTATTTTCCTTTCGGGGTCAGTTCCTTGACCAAGACCGAAGTCAATGGCGGTATAACTCTTTTAAAATCTTGATGAAAGTGAAGTTTGTCTAAGCTCGTCACACACTTAAGTAAATTCGAGTAACACCATTATGGGCGGCCGTCACCACCAAAAATATAAGGATGTCAAATAGATCAGCAACGCTACACCGTTTGTGCGTACGCTGTGCTACTCAACGTTACCCTGAGCCGTTTAACGCAACGCTACACCGTTTGAGTACTGTATTGCAAATGAGTGCTAAGCTATTCGTAATTGAGCTAGTCCATTTCACAATCTCATGTTCCAACTCAACATGGGCTGCTAGACCGTTTCTCATTTGGCTAAACTATTCATGTTTAGGGTGTTCTGTTTCACGAAGGAAAACTAGACTGTCTATAATTTGGCCATGCCGTTCTTTTATTAGCTATGCTATCCTGCAGCTGATCCTTACACCATCTTTGTATTTGCTGATCTATTTGACATCCTTGTATTTTTGGTTGTGACGGCCGCCCATACACCATGCTCAAGCAGAATTTGATAGGTGACAATTCACATAAGCTATGGAAATCAAACAATAGCATACATTCAAATGACAGTACTTTTGTTGCCTTATCTATCTCTGAGTCGTGCTTAACATTAATTTTAACGACAGATCACATTTACAGATCAATGTCTGTCTGATAATCTGACATTCTTGCAGTACTTCAGAATTAAATTTCCCATAAAAGAAAAAATGTTTCCCTTTCGCATAGTTCATCTAACACGCTCGGTAGCTCATTACCCTTACGATTTTTTTAATGGTTGTTGTTCTATGAACTAAACCATTTTTTCGAGAAGTTATTCCTAGAGAGAGACTACTGCGTGATGAAAATTCACCATAAATCTGAAACGGGGTTGAAAGGAAACATTGACTACAGCAAGCTATTGTTAAGAAGTTTTATAGAAATACGATCAGTCATTGTTTAAAATAAAATGGAATTACAATGATTTTCTTAGAAATGCAGCCAAGCAAATCTGCTTCTTAATTACAGTTTATAGTAGTATGGCTGAAAAAAAATTACAATAGGTGGCTTCACCAATTGAAAATATGAAGTCAAGCCAGCATAAATTTTTATCTTGTCATGGTGCACGCCTGACGGATCAAATCCTTACGATACTCTTAAATAATTTAAGAAGGCTTTTATTTTTGTTGTTTACGATGCCAATATATTTTCACAGGAATTATAGGTTGCGCCAAGCCTTAGAGCAGAATATTAACCTATAAGGCACAAGTGACCAATGGAATTCGGATTCGAGGAAGGTGGATGCCCAATCACATTAAGTTCTTCGCGATCCATCCATAATATAAAGAGAATTAATAAATCTATTAACAAATCAGTTATTGGAGCCTGATCATAATTTCTATTCTATCTTACTTTCAAAAGTATCCATTGCAACAATATCTCGAGAATAAACATTTTTTGCAGATATTTAACGATAATTTAAGTCGTTCAACGAGAGAATGAAAGGCTTTCATTCGGCGAATTTCACTATTTCGTGATCGAGATAAGTGTGTTTTATTTCAGTGGCGGGAAATTAGACTTGAGGTGATCTGTTGCGTGAATTCGAAAATGATAGAGTTACGAGAACCATTCTGTTTGACCTAGTAAGCAGAGCAAGCGAGCGGCGGCCGAAGCGTTCAGGTTCAACGTCAGTCCTACCAGATCAACAATCTGAAAAACAAATTATTCGCAACTAACGGGAGAAAAACCATTACTATCGTCGTTATTATTCTATTTCTTGCTGTTGGGGGTTCTTGAAGCCCTCCAAAATTTCCTTGAGGTTACACTTGTTCCACTTTATCACTGCGGTGAAAACAATTTACTGAACTCCCATTATCTTTGTTTTTATAACTTAGAAATTATGTCAAAGATGGTCAAAACTTATAGTTCAAAGCTCTTTACTGCACCTCGCGTTTTTCCTTCAGATTCGTGACTTTGTAGCGGCACTTAAATGGTTAATTTTTTAGTAAAAAAGCGAGGAATCCATACGGATCAAGTGTTGTGATTTAAATTCTTAAATTTTAACCGTTCATGCACGGGCGACATTGGTGAAACGAAAGCCATTAAAAAGCGTCGTCTCATTCGTTTTGAAACCATATGTTGAAAATATGGCACGTTGAAAACATTCAATGTGCAATCACAACCACGCTACTATATCAGAGCTGAATGTCTAACGTGTTTGCAATACCTTGAAATTTCCCTTCGAAGAAATTATTTACCTGTCCCATGGATACAGTACTGTGCAAAAGTAATGCAAACGATTATCGTCGTTTATTGCGCTTTGTTCTTCCGATATATCGCCGAATATCGGTGATATATCGTTCATTTTCTTGACACCTTAAGAACGATAAATCGACGAGGTATGGGAGCTCTCCTGCGATGTCTTGTTCCGACGATAAATCGTTCCAACGATACATCGTTCCCGCGATATATTGCTAAAACGATATATCGTGGAGCGTGCAGAACTTAATCACGGTATATCGCTTCAGTGAAATATAGTTCCAGCGATTTATCGCTGAATCAGGTGTGACTCATTGCGATATATCGTTCTAGCGATATATCGCCTCAGCGAGTTTTCTTATGGCGAGAAATGCTTGTCTACTTTATCTCTTTCAAGCGAAATAATTATAAGTTATCTCAGATTCCTCCCCCATTATGGTTTGGTATATGTAAGTTGTTGATGTTATTTTAGTGCGTCAGCAAAGCTAACATTGAATGACAGCGTAGTCAACAGATACATCGCAATTGAATTGTGTAAGCTGATTTCCTTCAATGCTTTTCATGCATGTTTATGATCAAATAGCATTTCATCAATTGTAAAGTTTGCCTACAATGAGGCCCTGTTACGGGGTTCTAAATTTCCCCCGTCTGAGTTTCAAACCTTTTTACGTTGTAATTTCGGAAGGTTCGCATGTCGCTGTCGGAATTTCGTCCAAAGCCAGTAATATCGACATCGGAAATGTTTCAGCAAAAAGCATTTGACCCAAATAGCTTGTAAAATGCGACATAGGAATACAGAGAGAAAAAACTCAGAAGGTTACATCTGAATTTTGGGCGCGTGACCAGGAAGGACATAGAGCGTAGCGTGATATGAAAGATGAGAAGAGGAGATGACAGAAGAGAGTCAGACGACACAGATCACATTGTGGACTGTCAATACTCACGGAAAGTTTTAATTTATTGTAAAACACAATTTCCTCTGCCGAATGCGCTGCAAGTCGCTGTCTATTTTTTAACACGCAATGTCCCTGTCTATTTCACTTTTGTCTTTGTCGCTGTCGTAATTTCACGTGAGCGGCGCGTCGTTCGTAATCATTTCAGCTCCCTAATGTCGCCGTTTCACAGCCGTGTCGCCGATTGAAAGATACCCAACAGGGCCGCTACAATGTGTCAAATTACCAGCGTGGTCTACTTGATCCGACTTAGCTCTCCTGGCAATGAGAAAAAACCTGTTAGCTTATGCAGAAAAAAGCGTTCCAGGCAGAGCGTATATGCCATCAACTTCTCTATATCCTTTATTATTATTTCATAATGTTGTTTACAAGTTGTGGAAAATGGTTGGGTTGATATACACAGCTTTTTGCAGTATTAGTGAATGAATGGAAGAAAACCAGTGCATTAAATCTATAACCTGAGTTGATGCACGAGTTGCCCAATTTGAACAAATACCCAGCCTTTTCAAAAACTTTAATGTTAAAATTTTGTAATGATGAATCTGCAAAAGTCACAGGAGATGGTTCAAATGAATACGTTTTTCATGTTAAAATAATGCTAAGACTATATCTTCCAGGAAATTCAGTTATTTGCTAACATGGGAGACTACCAGTTGGAGCTTCTCAACCTCCAACTAAAGAGAAAACTCAATTGATTTTTTAAATTAATTCTTGTAAATAACAAATAGAATCCAGTTATTTTTTCTGGGTTTCTACAATATCATCATTGTCGATTCCTAAGTCTCCTTTCATCATCAAGAGGATAATCATGAAACGCGAGTAGTCTAAAGAAACGTTAAAAATAGCTGGTTTAACCTCGTGTTATAAGTGACTTTCGTTTTAAATTTCCACCCTTTCTACAGGAGGTTGACAGGTAAGAAAAAAATTCCACGGAGCAAGAACTCATACCTTGCGACATCAAGAGAAGATATAATAAGAGAAACCCATAAGATTCTAGCGTGTTGTTTCACTGAATTACTGTTCTCACGTGAATACCCTTAACTTGACCGGTGATATCTTAACTCAAAGCCGTTTAACGTCGTTTATTTCAAATTTGGCTCATTTTCCCAAACCGAAATTATCATTCACGCACAGAAGAATATTCTTTGGACTGATACTGACATTATACATTACAGCTGAAGAAGTAAACACCCCCCCCCCCTATATTCCTCGATAATCCGCTCAAAACATCAGGAACATCAATGATGGTCTTCAGCTTCCTTAAAATACCGCTGGCTAGCATGCGTGTTGATCGTCTTGCAAGTTGTGAGAATATCGTCCCAAATCGCTTACCTTACGCGTCGCCATACCCGTGAAACGGAAGCGAAGGAACGTCTAGGAAAACTAATCGTGTTCTATGCCAATCGAACTACGTCCTCTTCTTATTTTATACCAAATATTCCTTATAATCGTTTTCTATATCCTTAGAGCAAAGTATATAATTGAACGTAGACACTAAATTGCAAGTTTACCCGAAATAGTGGAAAATAAATTCACTTGAATTGTTGTTTACTTCGATAACCTTCCTCGCTAGCACGCAAAAAATATTATCAAGTTACATATCTTTGAATTGATTAGAATGACGTCATAGAACACGATTAGAGTCATGTTTTCGTAGAAGTTCCCTCGCTTTCGTTTCACCATGGGGGTAACATTCTGTCAAGAAAAGACAAGAATTCCTTTGTGAAAGCAACTAGTGCTGGCGGAGCTCCACGCTGGCGTCCAGATATTTCGAACAAAGAAGTCGCCGTCAAACCAAAATTTGCCATACATAATGTTAAAAACGAGATTTCCGTGGGTTTTGCCTTTATCTTTAGCAACTTTGCATTTGTCCCCCTCCATCTGTAACCAAAAGTTAGCTAAGTGGCTGAGTGGGCAATTCGAACGTACATAGAATGTGAAGTGTCTTTAATAATTGTAGAAGATAGCGTTGGGAAGTGTTTGTGTTTGATCGAAGTAGCGATTGAGGTTGTGTGGTTCGAACTAAAAGAAAATACAAAAGAAACTGAACTAAGAAAAATGCGTTGCGAAATGTAACATTAATCTAACTAAAAAAACGAAGCGATTGCACAGAAAAATGAATACGGAAATAATACCAATAACACAGACATAAGGTAAACATCGTAAATGTAAAAGAGATAAAGATTTTCTTTTGTCTACTCCTAACGGTAGCATATAACTGACAGCGATAGCGTCTTGGAACAAACTAGAAGCGATGAACTAGTAGCGATGATCACGTAGCCAGGATCGAGTAGCGATGATTGAAATCGAATCTCTTATACATGTCCTTAAATGGGACATGATTGGAGATAACAAACTTATTGTATAATAATCATCCGATACCCGATAAATTCAAAAGAAGAACCTTCGGTCGTTTCGCGCCGTACCGGCTCCTGGCACTGCTTTCAACGAAAAGTCGCTTAAATTAAAATTTCATCGTAATTTGCAGTTATTAAGCTTTCTTCTGATATATAGTTTTCTAGGATTTCAGTGAAACTAGCGCGCGTACGAGTTTTTCCCGAAGGACACCCGCGAAGTTGGGGAGTAACCCATAGGGAAAGAACGAACCATTGCATTTTGGCGGAGGGCGGCACTAACAAAAAGAGCTTTTCCTTTGAAGATCATCCAAAAATACCTTTACTGATGTGAAGAACGATGTACACTCGCAAAAAAATAGGCATAATGACGAGAAGGCAGCCTTGTGAACGAGGAACTTTTTCGTATGCTTCTCATTCTTTCAACAAACGTGCTGTGGGACCTTTAACCTGGATTAAGCTTGACTCGAACGTGTATGAACAGATTAATCCGTCTAACAATGCATTGTAGCGAGCTTAAAATAACGATTGACGGGTGACAAGGGTTAAAGCATTTACTGTAATTACATACCACTCTGAGAGCTTTGATTAAAATAAGGAAGATTATTTGGTGGATGTCAGACTAGTTTTACGTCGTGAACAGAAATATCATTCGAAGACATGAATGTTTCTCTATTGATAGTGGTATGCGTGTTTATTCTTGTCGCCTTCTCTCATGCATCCCTTGGTCAAGGCGTTGCAAGCTGTAACGGATGCTGCCAACAGGGAAATTACCAAGAAATAAGTGATTCCCGACGCAGTTCAAAAAGCGTATGGAAGCCAGGTCAAACCCCGCTATGTGATCAAACTCTGAAAGAAGGTTGGTATCGCTTTACCAGCTTTGTTGGAGGAGCAATGCCGACTTCGATGGTAAAGCAAAACCACTGCGGTACTAAAGCTCCGATTTGGTTGAAGGAAGCGCATCCCGCTACTAATGTGATAACATCAGTTAAAGCCTGCGTAAACATATTTGACAGAAAAGGTGGTTGTTTTTACGAATTTGGAATAACTGTGAAGAACTGCGGTGGGAATTATTACGTCTATTATCTCAAGCCGACATATTCTTGTTACATTGCCTACTGTGCTGGTAAGAATCTTGACATTTCGAAGTGGTTTTCTACTTACTTCTTTTATTGCGTTAATCCTTAAAATTCAGTTGCATTATTTAAGCCCATGTGGCTTTAATACTGGCATTTCTCACGGCTGAGAACGAAATTCGATCGACAACTGGGAGATTTCAGTCGTACTACATGTAATCTCACCGATTTCAGTTAAACTTTGCCAGTTTATAGAGGTTACTCCAAAACTCAAACAGACAAACAAGTTTCTGTTTTGCTTATTTCCAGGGGGTAGATAGACCACCCCCTCGCCCAGCGGTTTTACTTGGTTTTCACCAAGGAAATCGCTTCAAAATAGGTAAAAAATGTATGAAGCTCTCACTGCGACGGTATTTAATCGATTTCTCTGAGAGATTGAATACCTATTGTTACATCCTTAATGAATGTACGCCGTCAATTTTATTGACTGCTTGTCGATCAACAAGGGCAAATAATGACTGTGTTTGTAGACTTTTCGATTCATCCCAATATTTGATAACTTTGAGGTCAAATATCTCTCCTTGCCGGAAAGCTACAACACTAATTTAATTCTCCTTTATAATTAAGAATTTGTTTATGCTAAGCGTGCGTATATCGAGTTATGGATGCACGCGGGAAATTTGGAGAGCACGAAAAATACATACTGGAGTAGCTCGAGGCGCAGCCGAGAGCAACTCTAGCTTTTTGAGTGCTCTCCAAACTCCCCAAGTGCATCCATAACACGATATACGCACAGCTAAACGCATGAGCAAATTCTTTTATAACAGAGCGGCAATGAACAAAAAATGCTGACGTCATCTTATTTACGCACGGTCGTGCGTAAATAAAGATTTTGTTCATAGCAGCTCAATAGGACTTACATAGTGCAAGCACGCGCGCTATGTTATAATCCATCATTTCATCTCTGAAGACCATCAAAAAAATCTTTGGGCATTGCCATATTTTTGTCTTTGATGCCTTTGGATGGCTCCAAGCGGTCCTTTTATCAAATACACCTATATTTTATAGCTCGTTATACGTGATGATTGATTAAGGAAGCTAAGAAATGTCAACAACTTTCGAGATCTTTGGTAGGAATCGAAAATCTCAGCTTAAGAGAGATGCGAGTAAGCGAAATGTTGATGGGAAAATCGTAGTGTTTCTTTCTTCTGTCGTTTACTACTTTGGAGATTTTCTAGAATCAGCAAATATCGCTTTTGTACAACACAAAACATTCATAAGTCTATGATTTAATTGTTTATAATCATTATCTCACAGTTCACAATAGGGAAACTGTAACAGGAGAGGAGATCTTAAAGTCACATGTCGCGTGCTTGTTGACGTATAAGTCCCCGTGAGTAACAACTTCGGCCTTTTCAGACCGTGGATGACGAGAAACTCTGCCCCCTCGTTTGAAAGGAAATATCAATAGCCCCATGAAATTCATGAACTGTGCTATTTTTACAGAAAATAAGACTAGAAAATGTTCTTTCCGCTTTCCACCATCAAGAAATTCCACGCAGAAATAAGATTTGACGCGTGACTGCGTGACCCTTATCGAGAAGTTAAAAAAATTTGGACTTTTAAACCCTTTCTACTACCAATTCTTTCAAAGAACCCCTGTTATATTTATGACTTTAATTCTCAAGAGGATGTGGTTTAATTTGCTAATTATTGCAACTAGAACATGAAACTAGGTCCCAAAAAGTTTTATGTTTCGTGACTCCCAAAAGCTGACCGCTAGAATCAAAAGTAATTACGCTCGCGATATTTGCTTTCAGCCTTCTAACCGCAAGAGGGAAATCCATGTCTTTGACCTTGGTAAACTAGAGACGTTACATGGACGATTATGTAATGTGTTGAGGGGTCAAATATTTACATCAAATATGTGACCCTCAAACAACTTGAACACGTAATCGTACATGAAACGACCGCACGTACAACACCGTAGGCGCACCTGGCGAATTCGTTGCGCTCGCTTCAATCGAAAAGAGACAATATGTATTAAAGAAAGCTTATTTACCCTCTTTGTAAATCTCCTTCATGAAGTCTTCTATTGTCACACGAAACGCGTGGGAGATACTTTCTCAGTTCTTGCAGTGATGCTCCTGTTTTTTTCCGTCAAAAACAGAAAAAAGAAAACTCGCCTTTAATGTGAAGTCACGTCGACCTCGACAAAAAAACTAGGCTCACCCTCATAATCAATTGTTTGATACCGTAAGTATCAATTCAGATATATCATTGCGCTTTGATCACAGCACCGAAGAAATGTGCGTTTCCTCACTCTCGCTACATTAATTCAATATAACATTTGGAAAATTATTTCAATGGAGGGCGAGGTCAGTTGGCTCGGCACGGCTTGACTATGGCCGACGATAATTGCCGATGATGCGGCCAGGGGCCTCATGGGTTGTTAAGCCCCATGAATGTGTTGTCAATTTTGTTTTAAAAACTTTATCTTCCCTTGGTTTGTACTCAAAAAAAGAAAGACAAACTGAACGGTATTTCATGCAAAATAGTATATTCATTAGTCAATTTGCGAGCTCTTTTTTTCAACTGCGCAAAGAGCAAAATTGAAACAACCGGTGTATCGGTAAAATGAATTTCAATTTATTCAACAAGGAGTTTGTAAGTTCATTTTCCGAGTAAATTTAAGAGGAGGTCAATGTTTTGTAACAGCCGAAGATAGACATATCTGAAACGTCATGTAACAGTCAAAGAGTTTACACTTCTGGTAAAATTTTCCTCCCTCTCGCAACAGCGTAACAGACATTATTGATCTTATGTAGTGTACGAGCATCAGTTGTATTGCTTCTTCATATAAGTCTGTGAGTGTCTAAAAAGCCCTCAATTAAACCTAAAACTCAAAATGAGAGTGTTAAGATGGTGCAGTTGTCTTGTTCATTTGCAACTAACTGTACAACCAAATGTTATTTTTCTCGCACTGGCCAAGACGACAATAGCTCAAACCCGAAATTCGTGGGTGAACAGCGTAAAAAAACATTTGAGAGACGTTAATGTACCCCAAACGTGCGTTTCGTCCGAGAAGAAGCTTATTCCAGCTCGTATTGGCTTATTTAGAGAATAAAAAAGCCGCGATTTCAAGATATGCCTAAAATATTGTGCACAACTTGTGGTGAGATCAGTTTGGAGGCGTGCGATCCTCCTTCTGACTTTAGAAGCGGGTGGTTATCAGCGATGTGCACAGATCTCTGAAACTGGGCCATCGCGAGAACTACCGAATCCGTCAAAGACAGAATAGGAAAACGAGATATTCTCGTCAAGAGGAAGATGTATAAAGACGTTTCAGTCATTCACTGCCCCCCAAAAGCACCTTAACATAGGCAAACACAAAGTGAAGCTGACAAAAGAATCTGTCTTTCATGAGATCCAGAAGAAATGGAGGGAAGCTTGCCAATCTGTAGGAGGAGGCACCATAGGCTACCAAAGATACAGACCATTGCATCTCACTTTTCTCTCAAATTTATCGTCATTAACCACGAAAATAACTGGCTATGTCCTCGGATTTTTCATCAAGAGAAATTTGCAGGAAGCCTCCTGGTCAAAATATTGCTGGCTCATTCTTTAAGTCACGCAATTCAACGCCGGTCAACACTCGATTGAGAGAGATGTATAGTTACATGTAGATATAGAATGCATAATATTCTTCCGGAAATAGGCAAAACAGATACCAGTTTGTTTGTAGAGTTTTGGGGTCGGTGGCTAGACCCTTTAAACTGGCAAAGTTTCATTGAAATCGATAAGATGGCATTATTGTGTAGCGCGACTGCTTGGTGCTCTCGTGGCCACACTTTTAACACAGGCCGGTTTTGGCCGTGTACTTGAGAAGATTTCTTCCATTGGTAAGGAAAAATCAGTAACTGAGAATTTTATAAATTGAAAGTAACGCCCATTGTTCCCAGTTTTCGTGATGATTCCACGCACTTTTTCATCCTAAGCCTTACCGCTTACGCGTTTTAAGCGGATTTTGTTTTTCGAGTCTACTTTTCTCGTCAGTTAAGGGCTATTGTGTTGTTAAAATAAAAAAAATAATACATGGTTGCCTGTAGATATGGATTTCTCTTTTTGTATTCAATTCGATACCTCATTTGTGAGCTATCGATTTCAAAACTCAAAAAGAAATTCCATATCTAAGCGCGCTCAAATACACCCGTTTTAAAAAAATTGCATTTTGAAAATCTGTATTAAATCTATGTACCTTTCCTTTCCTCATTACAAAGGTAATAGACGATTCATGTATATTTTACATCGAAGGAATGATGCCTTTTTTTCATTGTGAGGAGGTGAAACAAAGACTTTTTTAACCTTTCACAGCAGCTTTCGTACTCTCTTTTAATATAGTTGTCCCTGATTTATTATATCCACACTTTTTTAATGGGAAATGGAAAGAAACTGAATATATATTTCATACAAATTTCCAAATTGCAATATATAGGGTATTCTAAGATATTCTATATATATATATATATATATATATATATATATATCTATGTATGTGTATGTATGTTTGTATGTATGTATGTGTAATGGTTTACCCTTTCAATTATTTATTCATTTATCCATTTCATGAAATAGGAAATGGACGGCCTTGCCCTTATGGACAGAAAGGAACATCATTTGATACGTGCTCAGGTATGCTAGGATTATAAGAAACAATCTCTATGCAGACTCTTACAAATGAAATATACTACTCTCTGCTACACCATTTATCCCTAACAATGGATAGTAAAGAAATTTCTAAACAGGTGTGCATTCTTCGTACTGGAAAAATCAACTAGGGGTTATTAGAGACAGATCACATTAAGACAGTTTAAAAAACTGGACACCATGGCATTACACCTTCGTGCTCAGGAAGTAGAGATTTTACTCTTTGGCTATTCTTCGGTTATGGCATGCTTATGATTTTTTTTAGCTACAAATCTTGGCCTTACAGTAACTAAATAGTTCCCTTTCTTTACAGCTGCAGGATCTGTGAAATTTCCAAGTAGCACATACTTGGGAAGACCAACTATAGGCTATGTGGGCGCCGGTACGACTGCAACTGACACAGACGAAGTCAAACTCTATTGCCAAGTGTCTCTTCTGAAGGGTATTGAGCTTTGGAGGAATGTGACGTACCGTATCCAGTGGTACTCGGAAGGAAAGCTAATAGATGCTGCGGCACCGTTCTGCCTTCCAAAGAGTGGTCAGTTAGAAAATGATAAACCTTGTCCAGGTTCAGGTCGGGGAAAAGAAATCCGTTCTCAATTAAGCAAGTTTGAGCCAGGCCAGAGAGTAAGTCATGATCATTACTAGTATTAATGATTGAGAGAGTTTGTCCCGAGCTACAGAATTGAATTAAATGAATGAATCGACAAAAAGGCAAAAATAACAAAATCTTCTAGATAAGCTTACAGATTCACTTGAATTTATGCTTCAGCTATAATTTACAAGGAAAGTTTCGAGGTTATGAGATGAAATTTGACCTGATATATCAGCCCCGGCCCTTTGTAAATGAAATGAATGGTAATATCCATTAGTCTTGATGCACTGTAAAGAAAGCAAATCTGCAAGTGAGACCATCACTCTCTTTTATCAAAAGAGAAGCATGGAGACTGTGTTTTTGGATTGAATTTGTGGTTTTATCATGGGCTATTTAGTTGTTGTAAAATGTGCTTTATAACTATATTGATTTATCATTCAAGGATTTTTTTTTTTTTTTCGATTCAATTCCGGTTCTGGTATTACTGATCATGTGTCACGTAATTATCCAAAGCATGCGGATTTTATTACATTACCAAATTGAAGCATACATATGATAAACCATTACCGGAAATATGCAACTTTTCGTCTCGGCTCAGCGCAAAATTCCAACTTCTTTCTCAGGATATATTTATCCACACTGACTAAAATAGGGGAGAAGAGCATGGAAATATAAAAACATGTTGTGGCTTCGGCGAAGTTCTATAATAGCCGGCCAACAAATTGCGTGCATTTTGGAAAATTCGACCTTGCAATGCAGATGGAGCGGTCTAAAAAATAAACGAAACTTATACGGCCAACTTATGTTTGACGGGTGCTTTGAGTCCATAGAAGCTTTTTTAGAACTCGTAATAGGATAAAACATTCATCTTCATCTAGAAAAATACAGCCGCCGAAAGTTGACTCTTGGCTCGGGTTGTCCAATACACCCAAACCGCTACGATTCGCCAAAGGCAGTTTGCGAATCGTTCTACTGGAGGTCGGCTCGCGGATAATTCGTCTCGTTATACCGGAAATCTTATAAACCATCTCTCATCAGATAGGAACGCATACCGGAAGTCAATTTGCAAGACACTTAGAAAATGTTTCGCAAGTAACTGTCAAGGGTTGTTGAAATCGACCGAATCGAACGACTCGTCTCAGTCAAAGTCGACCTGTAATACCAGAAGTCGATTTGCGAGAAACCAAGAAAATATTCCGCAATTAGCTATTAAATGGGGTTGAACATGTTGTCGAATTGACTCGATTCGACTAGAATTAAACGCCTCGTCTCAGTTAAAGTCGACCCGTCACATCGGAAGTCGATTTGCAAGACACTTTGAAAATAATCCGCAAGTAACTACCAAGGGTCGTTGAAAGTGTTGTCGAATCGAACGACTCGTCGATCCGTCGTACCGGAGATCGATTTTCAAGAGAGCTAGAAAATGTTCCGCAGTGATCACGAAAGGGGGTTGCAGATATTGTCGAATCGACTCGATTCTACGCGAATCGTCACAGTTGATGTCGACCCGTCATACCGGAAGTCAATATGCAAGACACTTAGAAAATATTCCGCGAGACGAATCTCAACATCGCCAAGCTCAGAAAATAAATATAACAAACTCTTTGTTTCACGGACAAAAGCGTCGTCGCCATCCAGCCTATTCCGCTTCACACCAACAAATTCCTCTTTATCTCCACAGACATGTATGACCTCTAGGCAACCTATTGTTTTGTTTGTCACTCTATTAGTAAGGAAGGAGAAAAAAACTTCAGAGGCAGGATACCTATGACAAGGTTCCGGTTTATTCAGAATAACGCTAAGTTTCAAAGTCGAAGTTTTTGTATTCGTGGTACTGACTTAGAGTGAAGTCGTTTCCAGTTGATGTATGTGACATGTAATCAACTAATATTTTTACCACGCGATCTAATTTATCTTAAGGTCCTTTCTTCTGAATTAATGACATCTCACGAAGTCGCCAGAAAAAAAAACATTGAATGAAACCTTCCCCTCCCCCCCCCCAAAAAAAAAACGTGGTGGATTTTTTTTCCAAGACGATGAGACTTCTGTGTACCGCCGTAAGGTCTCAAAATAGTGCTGATAACTCGGTAACTTAACTCACCCGTCACGCGACGTCAGGTTTGTTAGTAATAACCATTGGCATACTGACCTATGTTATTTAAGTTCTTTCTTGACCCTTCGTCCACGTCGATTAACCACTAGTTTTGAAATAGTCATCTACGACTTAAGATTTGACCAGAACACATAGTAAATCAAACGGGTAGAATAGTTCCAAAGGCTATAGAGTATGCGAGACTTGGTTTTTCTTTTTCCTGCAAATCGTTCAAGCACCTAAAAGTGCGCGGATGAGTTTTCTATTAATTAATTTTTTTTCCACACAACCTTAGGCAGTCCCAAACCCCATCTTAAAGAAGAAGGATATATTTCATTCGGTATCCTTGTTTGGTACTGGTGTTTAAGAAAGTTCAAATAAATGTAAATCTTTTCAAGTCTTCGTATTTTTTTCACCTCATCGGATGTTCCTGCTACGCGTAATCCAGAATCCAAATAATCCAAACTGTCACAGATGTCACCATTGACAAAGTTGTGGAATTTCAATTTACCAAAATAGTTGTTTGAAACTCACATTGCGTAATTTAATTCTTTTATGCATGAGCAATCTTCGACTATTTGTGATTTAGTGTCTCTTAAGTTAGATGGGATATCAAATCTCATCGTCAGGCTCGTCGTTATCGCTGGAGGTTTCCTTACCATCTGATTGCTTTCTCTTCGCAAAGAGTTGCGAAAAAAAACGCCTGGATTTGAAGCTTTGAAAGCCATTCCATTCTACTAAGGATTCGTGTGCCATCGGTGTCGCGAGCATTGCGCATATCTTTAGCTACTTGTGCGGGATCTTCCTTCCTCCCAGTTTTTTGACCAATGTCAAGCTTTTCTTTGTAAGTACCCACGGACCTTGTCAGAAAAGCGTGTTTGTCCGCCTTTAGGTTTGTGAACTGCCCAACCCATTCGGAGCAAGTTTACCTCGGTTGTGGTTTCAATTTGAACTTCTTTCTAGGGGCGAGACTTCCATTTGGAATCCAATGAAATGCTCTGGAAACGCTGAACCCAATCGATTCGTTACTGGTCATACACGCCCCTTTGTACCGTCTTCATTGGGCTGTGATTTGCAGTCACACTTAGATGGGTTTCCAGCTTTACACGAATAAGGAATTCCTTTGAGCATTAGGGATGGGGACATTCGAAGGTGAAACTGACATCGTCAACTCTCACTCGTCTAATCCCTCTCTCGTGCTAAGATTACAAAAAACGGTTTTTCCTCTTGTGGACAAAATATGATGTCATTCCATGCAATTAGCTTAACAGCTCCAATTTTAAAAGCCTTCCACATTCGAAGTCCGCCAGGGGTAAACTCAAAATTGTGCAATGCGCTGAAATTAGGGATCTTCTTTAACTTCTTCAGAGCTATATTCTTGTCGTTCATGAAGAATACTCTTACTGTCGTTCCCCTTACTGGTCTTTCTTTGAGGGCAGTCTGCATGTCTTGAGCCGTCAAAATATCATGACTTTCGTTGCAGTAACGTTTGACGGCGGCTTTCATCGGACATAAAATCCTGTCGCAAATATCCTTACTGTTCTATAGTTCTGAGAAATCATATCTCACAACTTCAGTTCCCTGACGACTTCCAACATCTCGGAGGGCCGCTAAGAGACTGCTGTTGTTATAACAACCCACCTCGTCTGATCCTAGGTACACCTTTTTATTGGTTGGATGGCTTACTTTTATGACAGCCATGAGTTGCTCTAGGATTGAGAGAACAGCGAACCAATCTTGGCTATACTACTGTTCAACAGGTGAGCGTAAGAGGAGAATTCTAGCTCCCCTCCTTTCTTGACAATGACACTGTATATGCCTTTCTTTGGAAACCACTCTGATTGCTTTTCGCGAAACTTTATTCGCAAAAGCTTCATTGCCCAGTCAGATAATATAAAAACTTTGTCCTCCAGAAAAGAATGCGGGATGCTTTGCTTGCATTTTTCTTCATCGTGGGCACGCATAATGCGTGCCATCCACTCCTTGACTTTTTCTTCAGTGACAAGTGCATCATGTCGAAGACCATCCTCCTTATCTTTATTAATTATCTTGGAGCAATACTTTCCAATGGCAGAATGAAATATCTGAATAGCCTCCTTCAGTGCCTCACAGTCGTAAAATGAAATATTATGGTCGAAGCTACAATCTGTGCAATAATCAGCATCAGCGGGATCGCTCAGGGCGAATGCAGTACAGTGGTCGGGACACTGGTCTTCCGCTTTGCAGTTATCTCGAATGGTCGTCTTCAAATATAACTTAGCCTCTTTCAGCCTTGTGCACGTTAGCGCACACCACTACTTGTTCGCCCCCACTTCTTCCAATTCGTCCAAAAAATCTTGCGAAGTGCTTCAATAACCATCGACCCCATTTGCCGCCGTGTTATCAAGACCTTCAAGGGATTTTCTTTGGGAGGCTTCCTGAACTTCAAGAATCCTCCACAAAATGGCGCGACTCATGGGACTGAAATTTTCCTCTTGCAGAAATCAAGGTACTGGTTAATGATTGTACATCTTGCAACGGTACGCACTATGTTTGGCATCACTAATTTCTCACCACTTTCAAGCTTGAGTTTTCGGCTTCCAAATGCCACATCCAGATAGTAGTAAGGCGAGATGTCAATTCCAGAAAGTGATCCAACTGACATTTATCTAATCGAACTCGACGCTGTGGTATCTTGGCTACTGGGATACCGGGGCCTTCAGAAGAATTGAGCATTCTGGCTTTTTTCATTTGGTGCTATGACATTGCAAACCAACCTGCATGCCTCGGTAGCCTTACAAACAATTTTTTCTCGCTCTATATCACTACGAGCATCCCAGCTTTTCAGCTGATATTGCAGCTGATCAATTTTTTTTTGCCCTGACACCTCTAAGGTTTTCCATTGCAGAATTAAAAATCCGAACGGAAGCATTGCAATTACTCCTAATCGTTAGATGTGATTCTTTTTCTTCTCTACTACTTTCTAAATCATCAGAGGGACAGAACCGAGGAGTCCACAGTGTGTCTTCCTGAACATGGCTAACGTCGGTTCCTGGTGTTGAAGGCACTTCTTCGTGGGCGTAATGGGCTGTCGCAGCAACCTCCTTAGGAGCCCCTTCTTTTTCTGTCTTTACCTCTCCATTTACTCCAATTTTTCAGTCATTCCTCTCTCATTTCTCTGATCTCCCTCTGGCTGTATCTGTCTACGTCCATCTACGTTTCATTTATAAGTTTCTATTTAATTCTCTACGAGCTCAATCGTACCATGCGATATCCCATATTTTCATGTAAGAATTTACCTCTTATGTAGGTGTGGTGAGCTGCTTGAGTCGATACCGGTCTTATTCTCTACATCTGGAGCCCAACCCGACTCTTCAATGGTAGCTTTACGTCTCCTCCGACGATTAATGCAAACTACTGGAAGAAAAAATATATTATTTGAAGCTTTCTTTGAAATTTCCTCTAGCAGTCATAAACAGTTTTAGGCCACACGATCAAAACTTCCTCAAAATATCCCGAGGCAAGTGCATTCCAAGAATTTATCTTCTTCTTTCTTTCCTCGCCCCAGGAGCATGACCTGCGAAACACCGAGAAGAAGGCTACCCCAAGCGAATGTCATCACTGAATATTGTTGTAAAACTGAGTACTTCTTCAGTCTTTCTTTTGCTGCGATCAATTTAAAAAAAGGATTTGCTGACCACACAATCGATGAAGTATGGTGTGTTCAGTTAGTAATAATCACTCGTGCACTTAGCTTAATACGTCTTAGTAAAGTTTTAGAAGTCA
Source organism: Pocillopora verrucosa (assembly GCF_036669915.1). Classification (NCBI taxonomy): domain Eukaryota; kingdom Metazoa; phylum Cnidaria; class Anthozoa; order Scleractinia; family Pocilloporidae; genus Pocillopora; species Pocillopora verrucosa. The sequence goes on along the minus strand of NC_089325.1, from coordinate 826,135 downwards.
TACTGAGGCTAAGTGATATTATCTAACATTATTTTCAAAGCGACAACATCGAAAATGCGGGAAATATAAAATTGGTCCTCCAACAAGTACAACAAGGAGAACTTCGTAACTGACTCACCTGATCCAATTGGGACAACCATTCTATGAAATTTCAGGATTTCTTTGGCCATTTTGAGATTAACCACATCCCTCCTTTTTTATAGCTTTACCACTGCCTTGGTGGGTGGGGTATTGCAGGGCCTTCGCTGCATCCAGTACTTCCCCAACTTTTTTCGATGTCTTGGGCATATCATCGATTCACTAAGCTTTGAAACTGGTCATTCAAAAATACACTCGAGCTAAAATAAGTTCATGCTCAGTTAGCGTTTCGGGAGATAAATGACAAGAGCTTAGATGGTTTACAATTGACTCATTGCAATTCCTAAGGCTCACGGACTGTGTAATACCTCTTGAGCTACCACACGTTCCTCTATATTTCGAAAAGCACGACAAAAAGCATGGAGAACCCATCTTGTTGTTCGCAAATCGTGAACCAAATCGTTACAAAGGTTTCGTGTAAATTAAATTGAATTATTTATGAATTAAATTATTGGTAAATTAAGTTGGTTTTCTCTGGCTAAGGCGGCCTCCTAAAACAATTTGAAAAATTGAATATCTATCCGAGTTTACACAATGCCTTTTAACAGATATATGATAGTGACTACTTTTACACGACAGACGATTTTGAAAAGTAGTGGGTATAGGTGTTTTTCTAAATTTACGCAACTGCATGTGAGTGAAATTATTTCAAACGAACTGCGTAATTGAATTTTGTAAGGTTGCATTGCGTGACACAAAATTCACGAATACGAGAGAAGTTCTGTACCGTTCTTTATATCTACAGGGAAATAATAATCTAGTTTTTATCGAAATATATCTTTTTCCTACAATTCTACGAGAACTTATAGTTCTCATGGCGAGATTTTTTTTTTAAATTAAAGATTATTTTTGAATTAACATAACTGCACTTTAAGTGCTATAAAGATGAGCAGTTTCTAAATTATCAACATGCATGAAATATTCTGCATAAACCTGAATCTTGTCATAGCTATCCTGCCTCCGAAGTTTTTTCCCCTTCCATATTAACTTAGTGATAAACAAAACAGTAGGTCGCCTAAAGCTAAGACTCAACTTTCAGCGGCTGTATTTTACTAGATGAAGATGAAGATTTTTCTTTACTTAATGATGTTTTATCCTATTGCGAGTCTTAAAAAAGCTTTTATGGACTCAAATCACTCGTCAAACATAAGTTGGCTGTATATGTTTCGTTTATTTTAGACCACTCCATGTGCACTGTTAGGTCGAATTTTCGAAAATGCACGCAATTTGTTGGCCGGCTACTCTAGTAGTTCGCCGAAACCACAATATGTTTTTATATTTCCATCCTCTTCTACCCTATTTTAGTCAGTATGGATAAAAATATCCTAGGAAAGAGGTTGGAATTTTGCGCTGAGCCGAGATAAATCCAAATGACATGGGCCAAGAAGACTTAATTCTGTCAGCTGGTGTAATGCTCTTTTAGTTAAATGCAATGGGGAAAATGCCCTGATGTTTCCACGGCAAATCCAATTCCATCCTGACTTAATTCAATACAGCTGCATTTAAAAGGATGATTATTTTGGAACATTACAGATATGCTGCTTATTACCAACAAACCTTTTCAAAGGTTGCAACCTCCATACACAATCGTTTTTACGATGTTTCCGCTGACTGAATGACTGAAATTTAATTTCTTCATTACGTTGACAGATATCATGCAATGTATCTGCGAGGTTCACTAATGTTAATTCCAGTAGCTGGTCAGACCCACTGCACGTCACGCAGCCATTTTTTGCTGGCATAGAGGTAAAAAAAAACCACCGTTAATTAAATTGGTGTACACGGCAATGTTACACGAGGACCTGGTGAACATGGCATTCAAATTGGCTGTCTTCAATAAATGAAAATTTCAAACTTGCCTCGAGAAAAGTGGTCTAAAACATTTAATTACAAGTTTCAAAACTTGGTTTTCTTTTAATATGAGTGTGTTTTTGTTCTCCATGTTTTCCACATAATCCTCCGCGAACGTTTTATAACTGTAGTGGCATTTTTTTTTTCTTGCATCTTTTTTGAGTAGTTTGACTCAATAAGCAGCCTTTATAGCGGATTTTAAATTGTAATTTTCCGAACAGTCTGAAGAGCAAAACTCTACCGTGAAAATTGAACGAGCATCACTTTGATACCCCTCACACATAAATAACTTAAAGAAAAAAAATAATAAACGGCTCCAGATTGAACGTATCGTTTTCCTCCCACATAGGCACCGACCACTTTGAGAATGAACATTTTTTCGCCCCTTTTTAATGTTTTCAAAGTAGTGGCTGACCTAAATACCTGTGTGGGGGTGGAAAAAACATGGATGACATAAGAGAAAAAATGAAAAAATAGCTACAATAGCAAAGTTATCTTTGCATCTTCCTTTAGTTTAAGCAAGTTTAAGCAGGTGAATTGCTAGTTGCACTCGTTTTTCATTACAAGTGTTACATCTTTCGCATTTTCAGGTCTATCCTACCACCCTCATCATAAAGGAATGTGACACCCCTAAAAATATCACACTCACTCCAACAATACCAGTGCGGAAAAATTTCCTTGGCCACTACCTCTTCGTGAAGTTTTTTCTTCCTCCAGGCCTATGGATCATGGATAAGAAAAACTGTCACATACAAATGGAGGAAACCAAATCTGTTACAGTACAGATAGGGGCCACCTGTACAACTCTTCATGGCAGCAATAAGCTGAATGTTGTCACCCCTACGTTTACTAACCATGCCCATAGTAAATTCTGGGCTTACTTCGGTCTGCCTACAATCTGGGTACGTAATCTTACACTAGTGCTAAGATATGAATAGAACCTGATTTACTTGCCATTAAGGACTTTCTCCAGCGTCTAGTTACTTTGTTACGCGATCGTCACGAAAATAGCAAATTCACTTCCCGTTTCCTCACTTCCTCAGGAAAAGTTTCACTTAGGTCACTTTCACTTTCAAATGAAAATAAACCTGTTTTTTCAGTACGACCAAAATACTTAAACAGAAACAGAGAATGTTCTTACGCTAAATTATTACCAAATGTGCATTTTGATTTAGAAAGTTCTCCATCAGCTGCCTCCGGAATCGAAGATAAAAAATGTTAAGATAAGCGCAGTCAGTAAAAAAAATTGACAAAATATTGGCAAAAACTGCATTAACAATATTTTGTTTTTAACATGGAGGCGTGCGAATTTTGACACATTAGCTCTTTAAACTGGATTAAGCTTTGGTAAACTGTTGGAGAAATGTGCTTAAGATCTCGTTCAGTTATATAGCAACATTAGGTTTCTGTAATTATGGAGTGGCGAGAGTGTTCCTCCCTACTTCATGAGTGCTGTAGCCGCTTCCTAAAAGGTCTACAACAGAACAGAGCACGGGCAAAGCTTCTTTAATCAATTTTATAATAAAGTTCGGATATAACGCGCACTGCCATTGGTTGAAAGAGCGTGCTCTATGAGAGTATAGAGGCGTTATATGACAAAATTTCTGTTCTCTAAAAATCAGTCTGGCGCAAGCGTTCTGTACTCATTGCAGTTTATTCAACAAGTAGTCTAGTAATCCATATAAAAGACCATTGCAATAGTCAAGACGACTTATTATGAATGCATGGACAAGTATCTCAGATGACTGCTGTGAAAGATACTTTCTGATCCGACGAATATTATAAATATAGTAAAATGAAGAGGCACAGATTTTTGTGATGTGTTATGCCGTGGACAGCCTAAAATCAAACCAACAACCAAGATTTCTCGCGAGTGGCACGGGATGAATATCTGAGTTACCCACACTTATACTGATATTATTTAGCTTTCCCAGCTGTTGTGATGAACCAATGATGAGGAATTCAGTCTTGTCGTCATTAAACTTAAGATCATTATTCAACATCCAAGAACGAATGTCTCTGATGCAGTCTTCCACATTCCTCACCACAGCAAGTTGTTCAGCTCTGTCGTTCAGACTAAATGAGATGTAAACTTGTGAATCATCAGCGTAACTGTGAATCATCGGCAGGTGATGTTTAATTATCTCAAAAAGCTCACTCGTGTGCAACGTGAACAATAGCGGACCAGGGCAGGAACTTTGAGGCACGCCGCATTCTAATTTAAAAGGCTTAGATAGTGACTCGTTGATCATTATCCGCTGAGTTCTTCCAGACAAATAGGATGCAAACCAGGAGAGGGCTTTTCCCTGTATACCAAATGAGTATTCAAGTCAACTTAGCATGATGTCGTGATTAACTGTATCAAAGGCAGCACTCTAGTCGAGCAGAATTAGCAAAGTAACACACTGATTGTTCATGTTCAGAGAATGTCATTCATAACCTTAAGCAGCGCAGTTTATGTGCTGTGGTTTTGTCGATAAGCTGATTGGAACACTGGGAACAGATTGTGACAATTTAAATAATGTTGTAGTTGCTTGGCAACCACAGTCTCAACTAGCATTGAGATAAATGCCAAATTACTCACTGGTCTGAAGTTCTTAACGACAGGGGGTAATCCATCCTTTTTCAGCAGTGGTCACACTAGAGCACGCTTCCAGGTGCGCGGAAAATAACTAGAATCAAGCGAAAGGTTAATTATTTTGGTGATCGAAGGTAGTAGCACATCGATGCACTCATTAAGAAGCTTGGTTGGAATAAGATCAATAGAACAGGACTTTTTAGGCGAAGCTGTGATTAGATCAAACACCTCTGATTCAGACAACAGATAAAATTATGAAAAACAGGAAACAGTCACAGTACTAGTTGCGTTGACAGGAAGGCAGATCTGTTTTGTGCTAACAGACCTGATATCAGACCTGATATCAGCAATTTTTTGGGCGAAGAAATTTTCCAAAATCATCAGCCAACTGATAATCATTGGTAGATATTGGAAGCCAGAACATTTAGATAAATTTAGCAAAGACTTGCTTGCTCTAAATAACCTCCTCTGGTCTGTGCTGTTCTCAGTTATGAAGTTGATATAATAGTCATTACGAGCCTTGTTACTCAGAAACGTCGCACAATTTCTCATAGTACGGAAAGACAGTAAATCGATGTGTGCTATAGAAGCTCTCCATTTCCTTTCAGCTTTCCTCCTTTATAGTTTAGTCAATTTAATTTGTCGTTCATCCATGGAACACATGGTCGACTAGTAGTATTCTTATGCATAACGGGAGCATGACGATCCAGCAGGGAACGTAATATACTGTCAAATAAGGCAGCAAGCTCATCAGGATCATCAGTATCCATTTGGAAAAGTTCGCTATTACGAGTCTCATCCATAAATGCATCCCTATCAATTAATCGCAGCTTCCTAAACGAGACACGGCCAACTTTGAGAGGTGGTCGAACTGTTTTCAATTTAAATAGTAGTGCTAGATGGTCTGAAAATAAGATATCAGGTGCGGGTCGACCGCAAATTAGGCTGTCTGACTCTCGAGTAATTCCCAGATCTAGTGTATGGCCATATTCATGCTTTGGTTCCGCCACATGTTAAGTTAACGACGTCGACTCCAATAACTCCAAGAGACGAAAAGGAGCTGGATCATTGTGATCATCAACATGGATGTTAAAATCGCTATTTAGACAGAGGAGATCATTACATAATATAACAGATTCCAGGTATTCTGAAAATTCATCAATAAAACTGTTGACCGTCACAGGATGATTTGTAAAATATAGCGGTCGATAGATAATTACAAATCGAATGCGTAAGGAGCCAGTGCAGACGAGATGCTCAGAAAATTCAAAGGAATTCCTTGAGCCAGATTTAAGTATGCAAACATTAACGTTATCCCTAAATAAAAGGGCCGTACCACCGCCTCTACGATCACTTCTAGGGAAGTGGAACAGTGTGTAGCAAGGTGGAGTTATCTCGTAACAAACAGCAGAGTCGTTGTCCGACAACCAAGTTTCAGTTTTTGCACATAAGTCAGCTTTGCATTCGTTGATATAATCGACAAACAATGCAGAGTGCACACAGTCAGATGAGTAGCCGATTTTCTCAAATGGAGATCTGATACACAATTGATCTGCACAAGGTTGGAACGGTCGCTATGATAATGGCTTCGATGTTGAACGGCTCGACGATTTGTTGGAAAGGACATGATGGGTGGACCAGGGTTCGGGCTGATGTCGCCACTAGTTGTTAAGCGAAGGCACCTAAGGTTAAAGGTGGAAACAGAGTTCGGAGTGTAAGATATCCGTGAAGTGAAGTAGCGATGCGATCGTGTCGAAGATGAAAATCCAAGATGGCGGGTCCGATGCATCGACGACAGGCAACTTGCACGATATAAATCTCCTTCATTGGTGATCTTCGTAACTCCAGAAAAATCAAGGTCATAAGATGAACAGAAAACGAACGTAGATAGATACAGTGAAGAGCGACTTAAACAGCAGTACAGAAATATAGCCAAACTGGCATAACTGTTAAAAACTCACACTAATCATGACGGTGTCACGCTGAGGTCCAACGCGGCTAGCTGATCATGGCGATCTCGGGTCATCGCAGTCAAGTAAGCCTCAGAAATTACGCCGGCCGTCCTTCGAGAGAACAGCTAAGAGCTTGCTCTGGTATCCTTTCCGATGCGTTGAGTGGGAGGCCACACCAGTCACTGCAGCCGAGTTTTACGGCGCTGTCATCCCGAACAATCTTTATGTTCCGGTAGATTCGACTGTTGTTCATTCATAAAACGAACGCTTGAACAGTTAGTTTTCTAATCGTCGTCTGAAAAAAACTTGCGTTTTTTTATGGGCCACAATTCGGCCGGATTTCACTGAGCATTTCACTTTCAGACTCTGCGTTAGAGACTAAAAGGCTTCAGGCGAAAGAGTTAAATTCAACACGCCGAACTCTTAAGTTTGTAAACTATTGCAGAATGTGAACTTTGATGGTTTGACATTTTTGACAGCTTTAGTCTTGTACAGCCAATCAGATAATTTGAACCATTCTAACTGGGATTCTGATTGGCTTATTGTAGCGTGCTCTATGAGAGTATAGAGCATGCTGACGACACTGTTGTTCGCTTTGGAAATAAAGTTTGTTTTGAAAATTGAAAGTAATACATGGGGGATTTAACGGATTCTTTATTATAAAACAAATAGAGAAGCCTTGACTGCGCTGTTCTGTTGTAAAGCACGTAGGAAGCGGCTAGAGCACGAAAGAAGTGTGAGGAGAAACATGAGACGTCGTCGAGTGTTTCTTCCCACTTCTTGAGTAATAAAGAATTCGTCAAATTTCCCACGAATTTCTTACTATTTTCAAACAAATTTAAATTGGGAAGCGAACAAAAGTACCGTCAGCATGTTCTGTATTCTCATAAAGCGCGCCATAATAGGCCAATCATAATCCTTGTTAGAGTGGTTCAAATAATCTAATTACTTGAATAAGACTTAAGCTGTCAAAAATGATAAACCATCAAGGTTCACAAACCATCAGGATTCCCAATCTTCAGTAGTTCACAAACTGTGTCACCATCATGATTTGTATGAATTTTAATTTTTAGTTTGGTAATATTTATTTTAATATTGCTGTTTTATTCTGTGTTGTTTTTGAACACGCAACTATGTAACTATGCGAGTGTTAGCTGGATTTGAGTTTTATTATCGTACGTAAGCTTATAACCTAACTGAGATTGGCAAGCTTTATTACTCGGGCAGTCCATTTCGTTTCTTTTTGAGGAATTTTGCCTCTGTTTACGTTATTAAAACGTCAATTACGGCGTTCAGCACGTTTCCAACCCTTTATTTGGTTCTCTTGTTGTTACTTACCGGCTCGCTTATTCCGAAATTTCACTTTGAAGTTAACGAATAAAATCCAGAGAGAAGTCCGGGAAATGGTCGTACATAATAAAAATTGGCAGATGGCGAGACTCCGTGTTTTGTTCTCTGATAGAGCACGCTCTTTCAACCAATGACAGCGCGTTATATCTGAATTTTACTAAAGCCGCGCAGAATGTTAGACGAACACGAGTTGTTTGCTTTTTTCTATTCGGTTTTAACCTGTTCATTTTGCTTCTTTCCATCTTTGACTGATTACTCTTGAGTCCAAAAGCTATCAATGAAGAAGAGTGTTTAGTTTACACTGAGATAGGATATCCTGTGAACCCGTCAAACGACTCAAGTTTAGTTGCGATTCCATCTGCTTGTTTGTCAACTAATAAGCGAAAAAAAAAACTGCTTTCCCTCCCACTGACCGCAGGAAGTAACTCCCAGCTACATTTGAAAGTTTAATCACATTTAATTACCTTTGCTTTACAGGTTACTGTACAACAAAAAAACACTGAGACGAGGAAATGCAGATCTGTAACTGATCCTCACATCCGTATGATGGATCCAAGGTAGCAAAATATAGTAATAACAATCCTAAACACGTAAATGAAGAACCCTCAAAAGTAGTTTATCTCCATATATCTTTTTACAATTTGATCCGTTCTAACGTTTATAAAATACCAAACTGCTAAAATACTAAGAGGGTCTTTTACAATCGGCAAAATTAGTAAAACTGCTATATCAAGAATTTGCACGGTTAAAGGACACTGCTCAATACTGTCACAGAGCAGTGAGAAGGTACAGGCCAACTCGGAATCAATTTGTCACTAGCAGACAAGGCTAAAAGTTGAAAATGTGTTTCGCAGATAGATAGCACAAGGCTAACTAGGTACGCAGCAGTACAAGTCCCATGGTCCTGTGAGAGATAGCTACCACAACTGATCATACAAATAAAGGCTAATAACAACACTTGGAAAAGTCAAAGCACCTTTTTACCGTCTTCAACATCCAAACGGAAGTCACTGTAGTCATAATCAACACAAAGAGCACTGTTCCCCGTTAATAATTACCATACCCCCGCAATAATCGACACTGCTGACATTTTCAGCATCAAAGTCCTCCTAACTTGTATATTCCTCCCTCTCCGTCCCGAAGAAATATCCGTTCTCCTTTTTCTGTTTGTTTGTTTGCTTTACTATTCTTTTAATTTTTTACTAGCGTGGGTTGGAGAGATTTCATGGGCCATGGTGATTTTACTTTGTACAGCAACACCGAAAAAAACTTTGAGGTGACATATATCAAATGTTAACAATTTTCGCACCTTAAATATATCATTTACCTCACAATTTTCGTGAAACAATTTTAGAAGCCTAATTTCAGTGATTTTCTAATATCAAGATCGTAATGGACTGGTTGCGGGAGGTTTGGAAAGGACAAAAAGTAAGAGTCGACAATACGAGCAACCCTATAACTTCTTGAGCAGCCCCCAAACCTCTTTAGTTCTCCATATGAATAAAGAGCTGTAATATCTAATTATCATAATTTAGAAGTAGTCAATTACATTACAACGAATGTATTATAGTGCTTAATGTTGCGTAGACAGATTTTTCTCCTACAATACATTTTATCGTCGCTTTTCTTTCATTTACTGTTCCATTAAGGATTTAGATAATTTACCAACTTTTTCCAATGCATTTACGCCCATAGCCAATTGGATTATTTCATTTGTTTATTTGAAATAACGCTCTGTTGTTTGCTACGGAAGTAAACCATTTTTAAAAATGTCAAACAATTTTCGCGGAAGCGATCCCTTTCGTTACGCTGCCGCACCATGTCGAATTTAATGGTGATCTTCCAATCTGCAGGTGCAGACAAGACAGTGGGCCTGCAACAATGCCAAAAGCGTAACTTGTAACTGCGGAGTCATATTACGAGATCATAATGACCTTATTAAATTTAGTTGCTGCAATCCAAGTCTCACCAGAGATGACACCACACCAATACAAGTTACCATACCTCGGAGTAAATGCCTAGCCCCAGGAATATCCTTGAAACAGCTTATTAGAGGTTTTAACAGCAAGTACGAGGTGAGTGCTTTGAATTTTTCCCAGGCAATTAAATAAAGTGGCAACAGAATAAGTCGGAGGGCCAAAATTGTTGCCTTTAAAGGGGAGCACTGGGAAGAATGTTGATGATGCATTGCAAGGATTACAGTATCGTTTTCATTCACATTATTGAACTTACTTTCAGGATTACAATGCATATCATCATCATCGTCGCCATTAAAATTGTTGTTGTCAGATTTGACACTTAACCATTGTTGTTATCATTAGCAATATCAATATTATTTTCACATATTAACAACAAACTTTCTCTCTTGGTTCAAAATCTATTGTATTTTTTGCCCTATCGCGCAACTAATGGCCAAACCTTCTTTCAGGTTATATTTCCCACTGGAATAAAGGTTGACTTGGAAAGAAATTATTGGGGCATAGATGTCACCATCTACGCTCCGCGAGCGGAAAAAGAGGCTAACGAGGACGGATTATGCACGTATTTACCAACAAAGGGTGATATAAATACATTCGGAAACAGTCAAAGGCAAGAATATCTTTTAAAATCTCAGTTCGCCTTTGGTTTATGTTGATGGCTCGTGATGGATATTTACTTAACTGCAAAGAGGTTCGATAAATATCCACCGCTAGCCGCCGACACTGAGGTGAATTATTTTTTTAGTAAATATTGAAACAGTTCAATATTGAGGCACAAGGAGATGATTTGATCCATTCATTCCTGTAATAGTTACAATATTTCCGGTCACAAATCCCGTGCGCAGTGCTCGGAGTTTAATAGCAAAGGGTATTCAGAGTTTGAGTAGCCAAAGCGCGCTTTGAACGCTATCCACTGTTTCGCTATATGCTACTTAGCAGTTATTCGACTTAGGCGAAGTGCATATTGTTGAATAGTCCCCAAAACGAAATCAGGGGATTATTCAGCAATATTCATTGAGCCTAATTACCTTGAATTTACGACACGCTAAATTCTTATTACCAGTTTTTTGGCAGCTTGTGTAAATTGTGAAAGAAACTCGCCCATAGAACATTGCATTGCATGTACTCCGTAATTGACCTCATAAAGATGCATCAATTTTCCAGCTTTCTAAACATCACTTTGTTGCAAGTTGTTTTTGCTTGATTTTTGCTTTTGTTTTAGTTTTTATTGTATGATAAATAATTGATAACTTTGGAATGCTTAAATTCAATCTATGTCTCGTTTATGTTGCAGAAAATTCCCAAGTTACTTCCATAAACTTCCAGGCAAGATCAATGAACACAGTGGTGGAGTAAACTTTGAAAAGGCCTGTGCTTGCAGCGAAGACGAAAACAAAAATATAACAGATGAATGTCATGATGGAATACCTGTTTTCTTCCCGGGCCTCCCAACTAATCAAAGGCTTAATAGAATACTGATGTGTAACAGGAATGTTAAGAGAGACATAACAAGTTCGGATGACCTGACGGAGGACGATTTTGAGTTGTTCAAGAAACGTGATCATCCAGAAGTTCATGAGCGACAAAAACGATCGATAGTTCAAGTTTCAAAGGAAAATGCGACGCGGTATTGCACGGAAAAACTAGCAAATACAACCATGGGAAAATTGTGTGCCAAGTTAGGAACAAACATACAAGCCCTAGTTAATGTTTGCTCGGCTGATATCGAGGTACGCTTCAAGCACTCTATGTATAATCAAAACTTGTACCTTGAACTTTGCTCGTTCAGGGGTTACAGTATTAAAAGAAGCCATTCTTGGTGACTGTGACCGACATTTTCTAGAATTGCAGTGTCAGACTTATGATAGTCGATAGATAAACATCTTGTCATTCTACCTGCCAGAGAAAAATTTGGAATAATTACAGTGCAAGTCAATCCTCTAGCAGCAGCCTGTTCCTGTTGCCGTATAGCTATCCTACTCATAATATTATGAAAGCAAACATAGTAGCCTTGCAAAGTTAATACAGGAGGATCTCGTAACGATCATGAAGTAAGATGCAATGGAAATAGGTTCGTTAAGTACGCTAATTTCTTGTTACGTTCAGTAGGTATATTACCATATTTACGTTCGCTACTATCCGAAACTTGACTCATGCCGAACGACTGTCATACCCACACTCGGCACACACTTTGATTCAGCTATATTGATAGTATTAATACGCGTGCTACAAGAATGGCCATTACAAAGCCGTTTTCGTTAAAAAATAGATCAGAAAAAAAAAGATCGGAAAAAAATCATACGACCAACTGACACTCCTAAATACCGCCGGAACCAGGTGACATTAACAAATGCGGTGACAGGTAAACTAAGGGAAAGCAACAACTTTATAAAAACCGGGTGCGCTACTGCCGAATTAGTGTCAATTCCCGCCATTTGAATATCTAATAACTGATAGTCTAACACATATCAACTGTTCCTTCTATTTCCTTTATTTTCCTTGCTTTTTAAAATTTGTTTTTATCTAATGTTTCTCAGTACACTGGCGACCTTTCTTTTGCCATTGGAGCTGTTTCCCTTTTAATGAGTGAATGCAACGACGAGGCAGTCCGCAACATGACATTTAATGCAACTGACGTGACTGACGTGGAAATGCCTACAATAGTAGACCAGATTGCAAGGATCATGTGTCCTAATGACTGCGCTTTTGATGGCAAATGTGTCCACGGATCATGTCTTTGCGATAAAGGCTATACTGCTGACGATTGCTCAATATCAGTTTACCAAAATCCCTCTATAAAGCGGTCAGTTCACGCATTATTCATTTGAAACAAATATATCCTTTCTTCGTTCTTCAGGGCTCGTCAGAAATATTAAACACTTTTGAGGAGTGCTGGAAAACAAAGCAAGGATACATTTGGGTTCCCTGTTAGAATCGGAACCCCAGCCAGTCTGATTTCTGATTTCGCAGTCAGATTTTGTTCCAATTTGCCAGAGTAACGTTCCTGGTAGGTCAAGGCCCAAAGTTTTGGTTCCAAGAGAGACCAAACTCAAGATTTCAATTGAATGCTCCGCCACTCAGTTGGAGGCATCACTTAACCATCAAGCCCTTAAAGCTTTTTTATATCAGGAAAGGTTGTTTTGCAGGAAAGTAAAAGCTCCCACAACCAAGCTTGGCATAATCAATTAGTCACTAAAAAATAGTTAGTTGCCTATGTTAACAACAAGATTGTACTCGACCAACAAAAGGGAAAGAAATGTAACAAGTAGAAATGTATTTCAGTGTAACATTGTCTTAAATTTTGACATTTGCAGTCTTCAAAGCGATGGATTATGTGATAGGCGACAAAGACCATGTAAGAGGGCAACCGTTTTAGGAACTCAATTTTTAAATTCGACCAATTTGACCTGCCATATAACTGAAGTCAAGGTAATTAACTAACTACATCCATGTCATTACTGTCAAGACGGTATTAAATGATCACTTGACGTTGTTAGTCCTTTCAATAGGACGGTTTTTCAATTTAGGTACTAGATGTAATTATACACAGTAATTTCCTTGACTCTGAAAGCTGTTTTCTCTCTGAATTTTCAAATGTCACTCACTGTAGTCACTGTTACGAGCAACATCTCCTCTCAGTACTACCTCAACTTGCACTAGAGATTACATTAGACGATAGAAAATACTAAATTTATAAGAAATTTCCCTCCCTCCTTCCTCCTTTCTTGCTCTCTTTCTTTCTTCCTCCCCTCCTTTTCTTCGACTTACTTCTTCCCTTTTTTCTCTCTTTCGCCAGATTTGGAACAGTTCATGGGTACCAAATGATGCCGAGGTTAAATATCCAGCGGTGATGACGGATCTTGTTCTAGTGGACTGCTTTTTACCAGATTCCCCAGTGATGGTTAGGCAATATGATGAGAATGTGAAAGGAACACCAGCAGCTGGACTGATGATTTCAGTGTCAAACAATGGCTTCTCTCAAAGCGACCAGAAACTTAAGTTCATATCCTACGACTCTGTTTGTTTGAACTGTAATTCTTCACAAGGATGCTTTCTGAAGGCAAGTAGACATTTTAATATTATGCAAAACACTAGGCTTATTTCAGGATTTACCACTTGAATAGTCATTATTCGCTTTTCCCTCTTTATTTCAGTTAAACATCGAATTAAAACACTTGATGACGGTGCGCCGTGTGACAATAGTTTTGTGTTTATTTCTTCTTTTCTTTTAACAGACAAATTCTTGCCTAATCAACAATTATTGCTTCGCATCTAATGAAGCAAATCCAGGGGACTGGTGTAGTCAATGCCTGCCTCATATTGATGCAAATTCTTGGAGTAAGCGACAAGGTAATCTAGTAATATAAACGATCTCAATAACTTTGTCAATAGGCGGCTATTGATGGTATAATAGGCGTTTTTAAAAGGAAAAGGGGCTGTAAAGGTCCCTTTCACGTTTTGTGGTTCTGGGGGCATGCTCGCCCAGAAAAAATTGAAATATAAAAGCTCTGAAAGGTGTATTCTCGCTTTAGTTTCTGGGCATCTAAAATAGCACTTTCTATAATAACTTTTTGCGAAATTTATGTAATTAGCCTGTCATTCCTAACCAATCAGAATGCTGTGTTCGTGGATAAACAGGCCTACTCTGAGACCTTAAGTCGCCTTAAGTCACCTAATCGCCCAAAGTCGCCTAAAGTCACCTTAAGTGGCCTTAAGTTTCCTTAGGTTGCTATTGGTTACGCAATGTCATAAGGGTTCCACCTTTCCCAATTGACCCTATCCACTCCACTCCAATCATAGTTTTCTGCAGCTAGAAAAGTAGTTGGAGAGACTGGAAAGGAAGTAGTTTTATGTAACCCATGATGTTTTCCTGGCTATTTATTTACTAGCTTTGACTGTATAATTTTACAATAGCTATTGTGGTAATTCTGTCTGAACATTTTTAGCTAAATTGATTTGAAATCTGGATATTTTAGACTATGGTGACTTATTAGCATACCTAAGTAACGGAAACGGCTGTTGTGTTTATTGCAAGGGATTCTGTAGACATTTTTAAATTTTATGGACAGACTGTTGCAAACTTTGGTTTTATTGCTTCAGTCAAATGGAATCGCTTTAAGTCACCTTAAGTCACATAAAATCGCCTAAAGTCGCAATATTTTTTGTGCCAATTTTGCTAAAGTCGCCTTAAGTCGCTTTAAATCGCCCAAAGTCGCCAAACGTTACGGCGACTTAAGGTCCCATAGTAGGCCTATAAACGCTGGAAGGTTGTAAATGAATAGCTCCCCAGCCAGTCGGCTCGTAACTTACTCGTGTGAGACCCACTCGAAATCTAAATACAAGAGACTGCTCGCAGGAACCTAGCAGTAAAAGTTCTTTTAAGCGGCTGTTCGGCTTTTATTGAAACCTCTGTATTATAAGTAGAGGTTCTTAAACTAAAAACAGCCTCAAACATTATTTTATGTACATTTAGTCAACCACCCACCCAAATTCACACCCAAGACTGACTACTATGCACTTTATGGAGAGAAGCTTGAGCTGCTGATCGAAGTATCAGATCCTGAAGGTATGCCAGTAACCATCTCTAGTTTGGAAGGCACTCCCAAAGAAGCGAGGATACAGAACAATATTTTATTTTGGAATGTCACAACGAACAAAACCACTCAATTCTACTTTGAAGCCACCGACAGTTGTCAGGCTTCATCTACTTTAAACATCACCATCGCCATCAATGTCTGTCCATGTAAAAACAAAGGTATATGCGTGCCTCACAAGCCCAGAGGAAGTGGTATTTACACGTGTGACTGTGCCGGAGGATATACGGGGCAATATTGCGAGACAGAAATTGATGAATGTCAGTCTTTTCCTTGTTTACGAGGTAATTAATTCTAACTCTGCTTTATAATAAAAAGTAATTGCCATAATTATGGTAAGCATTATAATGATATAAGCTTCACATATAAAGTATCTCAGTAAACAGTTGTACCAATGGTGAAAGGATGGTTGTTCAGTCGAGGAAAAAGCTTAAAAAGACGGAATGCGAAAGCGAAATTGTACTGAGTGAACGCCCTAAGAATGAATATAAGACCAAATATGGAATGCGGTCTTCAAAAAGTTTTAAAAAGCGTGTCTTCAAAGCACGACATGTGACATCTACATTTGTGGAATATTAAGCTTTGTTGATTGATTACCATATTATCATCAGCAGTATGTCCAAAATGCAGCACTGTAATCTACGTACTTTTTGTTGGAACATATGACAAGTACCTTCATACTGTGGTGTCTGATCGAACATAGCAATTTCGGATCTCATAGCCTTAGGGGAAATTTTATAAGGTTCAAATCGATCAAATTGCTCACCGAAAATTGGTCCGCCATTGTTCAATTGACTGGGTTTTGTGCTCTGCGTGTGCAAGATTATAACGATAACATAAATCATCAACTCATAGTGTGCTAAAATCATAACTCCAGAACTGAACAAGGCACTAATGTATATAATTAAGTATTATCAACTGAGTTGATGACGTAAACTGGCCACGGAAAAGAGTTTTAAAGCTGAAGTTTCGAGCGTTAGCCCTTCGTCATTCGCTCTGACGAAGGGCTAACGCTCGAAACATCAACTTTAAAACTCTTTATGGCGGTCTATTTAAAGGGCATGTAAACCCAAAAAACGTTCATTTTCTTTTCACATAGATGTTTAGTAAATATATCAAGTACACCAAAGGTACCATTCGTTTATTCTCAAAAGTCCATTTTCACTTTGTAAAAGCTCTTCCAAATTCGAAACATTCGCCATCTTGAATGGCGCCATCTTTCCTGTGACGTCACGGGTGGACCCTCCAAAGTCTCGTTTTATAATCGCGTGAGGCACGAAGGAGTCTTTTCTACAGCCGTTGTTTGCTGGTCTCGTCATGATTTTTTCACTTACAGTTTGCTTCAATATATTCGATTTTTTCGTAATGGTGAAGCGTTGTGTCGTCCAGTTTTGTACTAATTCAAACAAAACTGGGCATACAATGCAAATATTTCCAAATGACGCAAATTTGAAGCGACAGTTTGTGAAATTTGTTCAAGTGAAAATAGCCGATTTCGTCGAGCCGTTCGAACGTTCTGTTGTTTGTAGCAGTCATTTTTCTTCCTGGTGTTGTACCGACGATTCAGGCCTCACCAGAAGCAAATTGTTCGGAAGTGTAAAAACGACCCATACCGTCGGCAGACGACGAGGATTCGGAAGTGGCCGACCGAACTGAGAAAGAAGTTAAGTTCTTCAAAAGTTAGAGGTCAACAGAGAAAGTACAAAATCGATTTACACGAAAACGTTTCGTTAATTAAACAACAATAGCTTTATTGGTTCTCTAAAAACATCTTTTTTCTCATCTAATGAAATATTATGGGGAAGCCAGTTGTTCGGGAGCCAGCGCTGAGCTGTACATGATACAACTTGTTTATCGATGGAAATGCTTCTGAGATGAAGGATATTGTTTACCGCACAAGATAGCACAGCGACCCTAAAGTGTTTTCCGAGATATCCCCAACACCAACGAACAAGCTATCTGTAGGCAATTTAGCGAAATTTCCTGCCAGGAAAGAAGCGAAAAACAACTAGCTCTAGTACTGTATTATTAAATCAATGGCAGAGACAACTCAAGTAAATCGATCTCAAAATGTAACAAAACAGATGAAACAGAAAATATTTAGCTTAGTCGTTTCCGGTGTGATTATCTGTGCTTTGCTGCTGCCTGTACGCGTACTTGGCCGTCTCCAGCACCCAGAAATCGAGGCAAATTGACTGAAAACCTGGATGCTCAGTGATACAACTTATCTGGGTTTCAGGCCATTTTGCCACAATTGCCCGATTTCCGTACAACAAACACTTTCATGAGTTGTCGGCATTGGTTGACAAGTTCCACACTCGCACCTTTGATAATTTTATATAAAACACTTTCAGAAGCTCAAGTTAAAAAAAAATTCTGTTGCATTCCTTTAGATTGTACCCTCGCTTTATTGCATTTTCATGTTAAATACAAATAAATCACAAAGTAAATTAAATACCAGTCTGAGTTTCCGAGACGGTCGCATCGCTGTCGACATGTTCTGTACTGTCTTCGTGCGGATCGCTTCGGTGAACTCTACGCGGCTCATATTGTTAAGGACGTGGCCCAGACTCTCCTGAAGATTCTGGATTATCCCCAGCGCTGTCATGTTCTAAGCTTAAGGCATTCGAGTAGCTATCTTCTGAAAAAATATCTTCCGAACTACCGCCACTTACACGAACTCCCACACCAGTTCTACTGGGGAATATGTGTTGCGCAATATTTTGGTTCCACCGCTTACGTCACGACTTCTCGCTATTGTTTCTACCGGAAATGGAATTTCAGTTGAAAATGCCGATTTTCTCCTAAAATAAGTCGAATTGGACAAAACTAATTTCAAATTCGTTTTCTACGCCACTTTTTACATAGTATAAGAAAAACATGTATTTTTGGGTTTACATGCCCTTTAAGTAATCAACTAAATTTAGAATACTTAATATACTCTCCACCAGCGCAGCACCACAGTTTCCTTAGAACTAAAACCTGTAGTTATGAATGTGTTCTTGAACTATAGGGCAGTGTATCGATGGAATTAACAACTACACCTGTATCTGTGATGATGGATTTGATGGCAGAAATTGTGATAACGATATTGATTATTGCCAGTCATCTCCTTGTTCTCACGGTAAGGTCTTCAAATAGAGCGCTGAAAGTTAATGTTCTATCAATATATAAATTTACATCCATTTAGTGTTTTGGAACACTAACTCCAAAATAGCTTAATTTCCTTATTTTTGAAAAAAGAAAAGAAAATGTACGTACTGCTAAATAAAATCGGCTGGTGGCTTCGCTCAAGACAGAACACCATGTTTCCCCGGCATAGGGAAAATTGTATATTTTTCCTGCCTCCAGTGGTACGCGAACAAGCATCGTAAACAGCAGTAGCGTTGCTGAGTTGGACCACTTAAAGTTCATAAGTCGCCCTTTAATTTACAAATTTTCGCAAAGTGTAACTAAAACATATGTTAAAAACCAAACGAAACGATGTAAACTACTTAATTTTACAAGTGCGGATACTTTTATCTACTAATTGTTCTTAGATTGTTTGTCCCAATTTAGGAAATTGTACCGATCAGGTCTATGGTTATCAATGCAGTTGTGCATCAGGATACTCTGGAAAACAGTGCAATGTGGACATTAATGAATGTCAGTCATCGCCTTGCTTAAATGGTAAGGTATCAATCTTACAATAATTATTGTTCTTATGAATGTCGTTGTTGTTTTGACGAAAATGATGGTAATCTTTTAATATTATACGCTTCCAGGTTCCTGTCACAATTAGCTCCGTAGTGATCTTGGTAATTCAAACAATCAATCGAGTGTGTGCTGTACATCCTGAAAAGTACTAACTCCTTACCTAATATTAGTTATACAATGGCTGACGACATGAAACCATGCTTTGCTATCGAGGCTGTTCCACAACAGAAAAAAGAAAAACGGCTTCAGTTTGTCTCAGTATACTGGAATAATTCATTCTCTAAATTGGGTTTCTTAAAAAAAAAAAGACAAATTGGCCTCTATCCAAGCATGATAATGAAAACATGCCCTGGAAAGGCCATAATTTGAGAAGTGAGGCCAAAGGTTCTTTTCAAGTATGTTATGTCGGTGTCTGATACAAAAGAAGATCTTCCATACTAGAAAACTCTCTTTGAAGTGTCTCAACTAAAAGCTATCTTGTTCAGTTTAAGATCAATGCAGAAATTGAGCTTTCCACAAAATGAATTTTGGTAGTCTATGTATGAAACTATTTAAAATACTAAATACTAAATACTATTTACTCTCGGTAATTTCAAAGATTAATTCCTAAGTAGTTTTGAATTATCATGTTACAGATTAAAGTTCTTATAAAAAAAAATGTTTTTTCTTCAACAAATTCTAAGCAAACAAAGGATTCTAATCTACGTTTTTTTGCTTTTTTTTCCGAAAGGAACGTGCCTTGATTTAGTGAACAATTACAGCTGTATATGTAAAGCTGGCTTTACAGGGCGTGATTGTGATATCCCGATCACGCGCTGCAATAACGACTCTTGTTATCCTGGTGTACAATGCACAAAGAATAACCTCACGATATCTTGTGCCTCATGCCCATCTGGCTATACTGGGGATGGAAAAAATTGTAAAGGTGACACCCATTTTTCAGTTTATGATCCTGTGAAAAATAGTCTCGAGGATAAGTAAATCACACCATTAAGACGCTTATTTTTATAAGAAAAACAGTTAATTAAAGGTAAATACATACATTCAAAATTTAAGATTCACGGGGAAATTTCAAGTCTCGAATTTTCTAGTTCTAAAAGAAAAACAAAGTTGATGAATTCCGCGCAAGTAAGTAGACTGTTCTTAAAATTAATAGCGAACACTCCTTGCAAAGATTTATTTTCCAATGGTGGAAGGTTGTAATGACCATTTTTGCTTTCGTGTTTTTCCCTCCCTTCTGTCCTTGTTTTTACTGCTTTGTTTTATTGCATTTTTTAATTTAATCTCCTATTTCTTTAATAATTTTTTAGATATCTGTTCACGTTGGTTTCTCTTGTCTTATTCAGTCTTAAGTACTTAACTTTCTTTAAATCTCAAATGTAATTCCAAATATGTATATTTTTTAACATCTATCCTTTTTTATTGTTTCATGGTGTTGATAGACATCGATGATTGTCATAGTCATACCTGTCGAAACGGAGCAACCTGTGTTGATGGTGTTAACGATTATACGTGTTCATGCGTGTTTGGCTTCACTGGACCCAATTGTGAAACTGGTAAGCCATGATTATTATATCTCACGACTTATCGAAACCTTGATATTTTTTGATTGTTAGGGGGTGGGGGGAGGGTGCTTTTTGAAGTATGATAAGTTCTCTCTTTCCTATATTTCCATAAGTGGTACCCAGCATCAATGAGCAGTCATCTCTACACACTACACACTTCCCTAAGTCCTCAGCGTCAAGGGTGATTTTATCTGACACCAATGTAGCAGTCATTCCTACGGCCACACACGTGTTTGCGTCAAGTTTCAGTACTCTGATTAGCGCATCACAGAAAATAAGTCCATCTTCGTCCTCGAAAGAGCTCGGTATTTCTTCCTCGGTCGGTAAGTTATTTCCTACAACTGATCACAAAAATCAAAAAACCTCAGCGCCACCAACAACTGTCGAACCACGCACTAAGGAACCATCGACAGAAAAGGTGAAAACAGACTCGCCTGAGACAGACGAACCCAAGACCAAAGAACCAACAATAGAGGAAATCAAAACAGGTGTTTGTTTTATTTATCTTGCTTTGTTGTTTTGTACTTCCATGTTTTTCTGCTCTTATTTTTTTTGATTGTCTCTTTTTTTTGTCAGGATTTTTATTATCATGATTTTTATTATTACTACTGTTATTCTTATCATTGTGTACATTTGTTTGTTATTCCTATCTTTTTCTTTTTTTCATTTTGTTTCGGTTATATTTCCGGATCCTTTTTGCTTTGGTAGTTCATTTTACTTTTCGGGGTCATTGACTGCTTGCTCATCTTGTTTCGTAAGTCTATCTGTTATAAAGTTAATTTCGTTTTCACGATGTGTATTAAGATTTCTTATTTAATGTCAGAACTTATCGTCGAATTACGTGTGAAGACGGAATGGAATGATGCATTAAAAGAGAAAAGCAGTTCAGCATTCAAAAAGTTGTCTCTTGAATTTGTAAAAGAGGTGAGATCTTGCGCATTCATAGAAATTTCTTCTATGACACCAATCTACTCTTGCTCTGATTGATATTCATTGATTGATTTAACCAGTTCCTCGGGTGCATATACATCCTATCTATCTATCTGTTTATTTTCGTATTAATTCATTCTTTTTATTTCAGATACAGGAGCTATATTCCGAGGATGACAACTTTATTGCCGTAGAGATATTATCATTCAAGTAAGGATTAATAAGAAATTGGAAGTGCTAACCTTTTCGAATTCGATGTTGGAATTTACAGAACACATTTTGGTAATTAAGACATATTTTCTTGTCAATCTTTTTGCCAGGAAGGGAAGTATCCTTGTTGAATTTAAGCTAACTTTTAAAAAGAAGCTAGAAAATTCAGAGGCATTGACGCCACTTAAAGAGGGAATAAAAGGTGGCCGGATGGGCCCCTGGAGCGTTGATCCTGAATCCCTGAAAGTAAACGAGCAAGGAGAAGGTAAACAGACAAATCAACTCTCTTTAAATGAGTCATGTGATCTGCAAGTCGTGATGGTCTCACAATTAGTCACGAATTAGACTAAAACACTAAATATATATGCGTTTTTGACCAAGCATGAGGTCAAGATGGCTAGATAACGGTCGAGTTTTTTTTTTCCGCTTTTTTTTATGTCTTATTAATTTTGAATTTCTCCTGTCGCTCTTTGCAACTCCATCGCCGACATTGTCAAAAGATAACGAACTTTTAAGTCCGCGCCACGCAATATTTTTGTTCTTGGGAGGGATCAAAGTGGGCAAGATGGGCCCATTTAACCCTCTCGGGTAGCCGATCAGAACACAGGATTCGCTTCCTAGTGCCAACGGACGCTGCCAAACAAATTTGAGATTATATAATGACTGCCACTACCTCAAGACGAAAATTTCATAATGCTAAGTTAGATTAACAGTCCTCATATTTTTCTCTACCACAATTAGGACCGACGGAGTCAGGTTTTCCTTTGCCAATGGTAATCGGTATTTCGTGTGGTGGATTTCTTGTTCTTGGTCTCACTACAATTTGCATCGTTCGCCAATGCAAGCGAAGCAAGGGTAAGATCAAATCACGTAGGTCGAATGGGATACCCACTGAAGTTCCGCTCCCTATTCTCACCTCTTACGCCTTGAATGATGAAAAGGATGGCAATGCTCCTTATGAAGAAAAGCCAGTCTCCCATATTGGAAACAATCGGTATGAAGCACTGGGCATCTCAAATGAAGCCGTGCATTATGAGAAGCTGGGCGCCCTGTGTCCCCTTGCAAATCGCTCTGATGATTTGGGTACCCTGAATGAAGCCGCTTCCTTCGAAGAATTAAACCTCTCGAATAACACTGGTGAAAATAAAGAAATCTCCTCCTTTAACAAAGCTTAGGCGCACACCAAAGGAAACCAACGGATAGATCAACGATGACGACATGGACTTTTTCTCTTTTAGCTTGCATTTTAGTAAAAAAAAAAAAGGCGGATAGGAACAATGTGTGATTTGCTTTGCAAGGAAGAATGGGAATCAAATATAGCTTGAAATGGACTGGAGCTGATATGTAATATAATCTTCTTATGATGATTACGAGTCAGTAGCGAATGTCTGGCCATTCATGGTATAATTTCCTAGAAATTCCAACACATTTAAGATTCCGTAATATTTACTATGTGAGTAGATGCTTTTTAGTAGTTCGCCATAAAGGTCACTGCTCTTTTGTTCATAATAACACTAACTCGTGCATGTTTGTTCTTTGATTTTGTGAAGCCATCGGAAAAATTAGGAGAACGAAAAAAAGGACCTAAAAGGACAAAAAAAAAAAAGACCACAAGAAGAATAATAAAAAATACCGATTAGAATGAATTCAGACAGGTTTTACAATAACAAGTTTTTTTTACGAAATTACTCATTAGAACGGCTCGCTTAGCTCCCCCCTTTTTAATTAGATTTTTTAATTAGATAATTAAAAAATTAATTAGATTAGATCCCACCTTTTGCAGTTTGCTTCTGCTGAATAAAAAAGATGGAACTTTTAAAAGATGGAACGCTTACCTAGTACAAGGTGGAAGAAAAATGTGGATATAAATGGGTATGAGATTAGGACGTGCGATTATAGAACATTGTTTAGACGTGATTTATAATCACGTAACTACAACTATCAGCAAAGCTAGGAGGCGAGAAAGTTTGACGAGGAAGACCCGTTACGATTGCTTATATCATCTATGAGATGCATCTGATCACATTCAAAAGCTACAACTGGTGACATTTTGTTCCCACGATATTTTAAGAGGTAGTCCAGCGAAAACTCGCAGGCGCATGCTCAGGTGTTTCCAAATTGGCGGGCCGTAGTGTCAAGCGTACACGGGACGTAACCGATTATGCCCAATTACATAGACATTTGTTTGTTTTTCTATTTTCCATATGCAGCATTCAGCATACTAACTTGTCATATTTGGAATGAAATGTCGTTACAAATACGCTTTTACTTCCGAACAAATTCTATGAAAGTTATGAATTATTTTACCGCTTCTCACCCACCCATTTTGGGTGAATTTGTTTTTTGTTTTCTTTTTTTCTTTTGCTTTGTTTTGTTTTCGTTGTTGTCTTTGTTTTTTATTTTTGTTGTTGTTGTTGTTGTTTTTTTTACTTTTTTCAAAATGGCGAACAGATTTCCTTCTTTCGTTCGTTTACTTGGATTTGCGCGAGATTTTCGCTTAATATTTGGCTCCCCTGCTCATACTTAAAAGAGGAAAAGTAAGCAGTTTTAGGGGAAAATTCCCTGCTCCAAACTATGAGAAATTGATCCAAAAAAGGCTATTACGAGAGGAAAACCCTCGAGGTAGAGAATGCGAAGATCACTTTCTGGACTCGTTTGTTACTCAAGGGGAGATGGAAGGATTTTTGGTGGCACTTGATGGCAACTTACAGAGAACACATGGGTGATTATTGCAGTTATCAGGAATTGTATTTCCCCGCATGAAACCCCGAAAGATGCCTGTCATTTTGATAATGGTAATTAAGTGTATTGAGGTTCGATTATCATTTCTATCAAATACCACTCTTTTCACCAAGTTATCATGAACGCTGCTCCCTAGCTTAAAAGCTAGGATCTAACACAAGCCTTACTTAGCAGCAGCCATTTTTTAAGGGCCCTAAAAGCTTACACAATTAGGGATATCCGCCATTTTGTCTTGGAATGTTGGTAATGACTTAAGTAGAAAACTTAAAATAAGGGAATTTCTAAAAAAGAACATCTCTTAAAACAGAAATTGCTACGATGCCTTGTCATAAAAGAAAGAGAAATTAAAATCAGGGATGGTAGAGGAGCAAATATCAGAAAGATGCCAACTCAGAAAAATTGAAAGAGGGGAACTTCAAAAGAGGGAATCTCCAAGTGAAAGAATCTACAATAACGGTAATCGATAATTGATGGGATGTCTAAATTATGGACATTACTCTAACAGTTATATATAAAGAAAACCCTTCAAGAAATGAAACAACCAATGGGAAAATCTTGATATTTTACGGTAACTTTTCTTGCATTTTAATTCTGACCAAAGTTTTGTCGGACCAAGAAGAAACAGGCAACTCTTTTTTTTTCGTAATTAAATTGGTTGTAGATGTGACCTGAAAACATGGCATATCTCCGCAAATGCCTCTGTTGACAAACTTGGACACTTCTTCAAACTCTTTCTTCAGTACTAGACTTAGACGGCCTTCCACTTAACAAAATTCTTCCAAGAATAGGAAAGAACTGCTATTCGAATGTGACTTGTGGTTTGTGTTCTGTATCTTTAACGAAAAACCTCAATTTCCTTTAATGGTGGGAATTGCACAACATAATTATCGGCTTAAATATTTCTACCTTTTTTTCCATTTTGGCATGGTGTTCGCTTTGCTCTCCTGTAAAGCCTTGAAACATCCAAATGTTGACTCTTTAAAAGAACAATGGGTGACAAGTGTTGGTACAGTGAGTCTGTAAAATTCAAGAAGAGAAGTTAAGGCAGTGCTTTACATCTATTTTGATACAAAGAAGAATAGTTTTGTGTTTTAAATATCACATGCTATCTAACGTGTCCATTATAATTAAAAAGATTTTAGTACATAAGTAAAACAAACAGTTCTGCATGTAAAATCTTTGAGTTATTCGGAAGCCAAGTCATAACACAAGTTGTGGCAGTAAGTGCTTATGCAACATGTAAGTGTTTTCCAAGACTCTGCAGTCATTACTCCAGTAGAGCATGTTTTAACCTTTTTAAGCGGACTGATTTCAAATTAAGTATCCAAAAAATTAATCCAAAATTGAAAAGAAAAAAAAGGCACCTCCAGCTTTAGTTTGAGCAACTTCAGTTATCCAGAGATATACCTGTCCTCTTGTCTCCTGCCCCAAGGTCTTCCCCAGAGCTGGCCACCATCTCCTCATCAGATCTGGCTACAGTCTCTCCCACAGTCCTAATGGCTTTCACTTGGATAGATTCTACCATGATTTTGTTTTCTTCCTTTTATTTTATAAACCACACTCTTCACCCCTTCCCCCCGCTCCAGAATGGATTGTTCAGCTACATGTACATTCGGTAACATGAATAAAATAAGTAAAGATTACAGGAAGAAACACTATGAAGTACAAATTTCACTAAAAAGCAATTACCTAAAGGAGAGATAATCTTGGCTCTACACTGTTTGAAGCTCTACAGCAGAGTTTTTTCATATGAATTTAACTTTAAGGCATACACTGTAGGTGTATCTCTTTACCTTCAAGTCTCATGATTGCCTCTAGAAACTAATCTGTCTGAATCAGAGCCTTCATCTAAACAATCAAAACACAATAATTAAAATGGGGTTCAAGCTTCCATTACTTCAATGGACATCCATTTCAAATTAATTCAGCAGTAGACTTTCACATAACATCCAGTGTCAATAGTGAACTCATAGCTCCCTTTGTCTGTGTCAAAGAAATGGAATGCCTTGACATAATCTGGATCAATGAGTTGTGCAATATTCTTCACTCTGAGGATGAAGATTTCATAAAAGCGGCCTTTTGCCTCCAGGTAAGGAGCACGAAAGTTTTTATGATCTTTGATGCTGTCAGCATACCTCTGTAAGAGTGGGTGAATGCCATACTTCCTTCCTTTTGCTTGTTCATCCACAACATAAATCATTTAGCTGGCTACAAGACCCTCTAAGTGTTTAATGCACTCAGCAACCAAACAATATTAATAGGAAGGAGGCAATGTGGACAGTCCTTCTGTTATTCTGAAAATAAGGTCTTAATGAGCAAAATTAATCCTATATTTGGATTTCGTGGGGAAAAGGTTGCTGTATTACTTTTAATAGAACCGACTCTTATGCTTGTGTTGATGAAGTTTATGAAGCCATCGGTTTTAAAAAAAAGACAAGAAATTAAAGAAAATGGCCATGAGAATAAACATCATCAAGATTTAAAATTTTAAAAGACTACTATGAAGCTGATTTTTCATGAAATGGCTTAAAAGAAAAACGTGTTTGGTTACTTTATTTCGATTTATACAGTTTTTGCATTAGATAAGACTTCGTGTTTTGCCGATTGCTTTTTGCTGAATAAAACGACCCGCCCTCTGTTTATTTTTCCTAACTCTTTCAAGAGCATTTTATCTAGGCAATCATTCTTAAATATTTGAAAGCATAGGTATATTTTGATCATTACTATAAAAATAAAATTCCCCTTTTTAAGACA
The DNA here is from genome assembly GCF_036669915.1 of Pocillopora verrucosa. NCBI lineage: Eukaryota > Metazoa > Cnidaria > Anthozoa > Scleractinia > Pocilloporidae > Pocillopora > Pocillopora verrucosa. The sequence continues at coordinate 798,796 of NC_089325.1, read as the reverse complement.
CGTAGTCATACTTTTGAGAAAGACGAAAAATAAATACAATCTTATTATACACCGGTCAAGTCTTCTTGTGTAGAATAAAGTTTCAAACGGTCGTGCTAAAACGCAGGGTGAAGATCGTGTAGACTGTGAAGACCGCGGAATAATTTGCAACTTACTAGTAGACCTTTTGAGGTATGCGGTCACGTGGTTTTAAATGGTATACAAAAATTAAATATGGCTTCTTAAGTATTTGCTTCAGACGACATCTTATAGGTGAAACTGCTTCTTCTATTGCCGAAATTTTCATATCCACGGATAAATCAACCTTCAAAACACTGTGGTAATATAGAAATCGGCGACAAAAGAAACTGAGTTTGCAATTAAGATGTAAACAGCTAGAGCTGGAAAAACAATTTTTTGATAGTAAATATACATGAAATGATAGCGATTTTATGATTTAAGGTTAGAATAAAGCCTTATTTTGCCGAAAACTGTAATGTTTATTATTTTTTAAAGTAAAAAGTAAAGAGAGGGTAAGGTGTTCGATAATAAAAAAAATAAGGAGAGGGGTGGAGGCGAGGAGTGAATGTCGCATAATGATCACTCAGGGTGATGATGGTTGATAGTAACGAAGAGAACACGCCCCTAGACAGTTAGTCGTAGCTGTTCCAGTGTATCGGGTTTCAGACGCGCTGTGACACTCTGCCTGAGTTTCGAGCTGATCAGCGCTTTCCCGTCCACACCACCCTTACTGGTTTAGTTTACCGATATCTAGTGCTAGCGTCTCGTTCTGCTTGTCGATAAACTGTGTTGCCCAAAAGTTGTAGTCTGTGTTTGATATGATTAGTAATAACTTTGAGGGTTGTCCAATACACCTAAAGTGAGTCCGATGGACGAAGGCCGTGAACAACCAGACTCACCGGAAGTCAGTTCGCTAGAGACTTAGTAAAAATACAGCAAAGTATAGAGTTTCGGACTGGGTGGAAATACATGTGGGCAAACGGCCGGACTCCATCGGATCCGATGGAGACGGGAATGCCTTGGCAAGAGTATGTCGGACTCGCCGCGTGTTAGTTCACGAGAGACTTAGAAAATATACAGCAAAGTAGAGTAGTGAAAGGGGTGGAAAATGTCGGCAAACACAGCAGTACAAATACATATATAAAATAACGACTAATCAGCAAAACGACTTACTACGAGAGAAACTAAAACTATAAATTGTATGGTTTAACACCGATACAATATGATATAAACAGTTACCTTCTAATACAGTTACAATAAAGAGAAAAACGACAATCATAACACAATAATTCCTCAAGATGAGAAGCATTATTAGCAGACTTAAGGAATAAGATGCTTAAAACTATTTAATCTAGATGAATAAATAGCAGGAGAAAGAGATACTCTAGCTATTTTCTTAAGATCAGTGTCAAGGCAATTAAAAAGGCTGACAGCAGAGTAAGCAAATGTGCGCTTTCCAGAATTAGACCGCAGGAAGGGAACTTGAGGATGAAAAGCGCAAGCTCTGGTGCGCAAACCAGTTGAACAAACGGAAGATAAGGAATTGAATTTACGTTTAAGATAAAGAAGAGCATCAGGATTATTAAAAATAGTGAATAAGAGTACAAGTTTTCTTAGTTAAGGTCGAAAATAGGAAGCCATTTGAGCTTGGAAAATAAGCTTACAGATGGTTGGGAGAGGTCGTCTTTAAGGAGCAGTCTAGCTGCACGTTTTTGAAGGCGAAAAAGACGAGACAATAAATAACTAGAACAACTACCCCACGCGCTCGAACAATAGATAAAAAGGTTGTGAATACTAGAGTTTTAGAAACGTAGAATACAGTGATGATTAAGAAATGGTTTGATCCTTCTCAAGAGAAGACAATCTGCTGTTTAAAATTGAACATATATTATCGATGCGTTTCTCCTATCTAAGAAGGCAATCAAAAGTAATACCAAGCAGTCTAGCATGCTGAACTTGTTCAATTGACTTCCCATTAAACATAACATCAAGAGAATGATCATTTAGAAGGTGAAGTTCAGATCAAGAAAGATTTAGTTTTAGACGTGTTGAGGGCAATGCCATTTAAGTTAGCTCATGCAAACACGCCAGAAGTGTCAAGATTAAGGCGAGCATTTAACTCATGAATAGTCGATCTAGATTGAGTTATAAAAGTATGATCAGCAAATATAGTGAGAGTAGTGTTCTGTGGGAGAAATAAAGGGAGGTCATTTATGAAAAATAGAAAGAAAAAAGGACCAAGAATGCTACCGTGCGGAACACGGATAGATACAGGCGAAAGGTCAGAAAGCGTACCCTTAAAGTTAGTACATTGAAAACGGTCAGAGAGACCAGAAGTAAACCACTTTAGAGTGGAAGGTGAACAGCCATAGATTTGAAGCTTTAAAAGGAGAATGTTAGATTTACAAAGTCAAACGCCTTTTTAAGGTCGACTAACAAGAGCCCATTTAGGATTTTGTTGTCCATATTGTTGAGAAGGCGATCAATAAGATTAGTAACAGCAAGCTCGCATGGGCGAGACTTTCTGAAGCCAAACTGGGAATCAGAGAGCAGGTCATTTCCAATAAGAAAGTTATAAAATGAAGTGTCAAGAACAAAAAAAGAAGCTCCCGGTGGAAGCTTGGACCTAACTGATTTCTTTCAGATAATCCCAGTTGGGATTCGTATTTTCGTTTTTGTTAAGCACAACTGAGGAAGCAATACTGACAAAGTGAGCATTGAACAAGTTAGCAATATCACTATGACTGTCATAAATTATTCCATCAACCAATAGATGGCTTGGAAGATTGGAACATTGAGAAGGAGTCAAGTTGCGGATTATTTTCCATAAGTTTTTAGGGTTGTCAAGGTTTCAATCGATGGAGTTTCTACAGAAATCACGCTTAGCTTTCCTTATTAAATGGACAACTTGATTGCGCGCCAGACGATACTCTCGCCAATGTGATTCGGTATTATACCGAATTGCTTGCCCATGGAAAATTTTTACGCTGTTTGATCGCAGAACTTATTGTGGCTAAAAACCACTCAGGTTGGTGTTGAATTTTAACTCGACGTGTCTTGAAAGGCATGTGTATCTCAAGTACATTGTTAAATGAACAATACCATTGTTCGAATGCTTCATTAGGATTATCAAACCTTTCTAATGTCTTCCAAGGAGCACGATCTAAGTCAGACAAAAACATTGTCAACAGAGATGTTTTTGGTCGAGCGAAAAATAAAAGTCTTATGACCAGGAACCTTAGACTTGATAGATCTAGATTTCCACGAGACAGAGACAGGTAGATGATCACTTAGCGATAGGGATAGAGTACCAGATTTCAAGACACTAGCCTTATCATCAATAAACATATGATCTACAAAAGTTCCAGAAATTGGTCTTGTAGCAACCGATATGAGCTGAGTATAATTAAAAGCATGAAAAAGGCCAATAAAGCGATTATTTACAGGTATTTCATTATTTAATCATTTCTCCTCCCAAACCCAAAAGTTAGCACAATACAAAGCCTTGCTTCATTCATATTGAGAATGACAGGAACTTTATTTTGTAACGCTGTTGAAAAAGTTGTATTCTTGTGGTGGAATTAAAATAGAATTATCAGAATTATATTTTTTTTACCAAAACGCGCACTTTGAATTTGTCCACTACATCCGCCTCGTGGTCAGTGAGGATGGTGTCTTCAAATTTGGCAAAGACAGGCTGAGGAAAATACCAAAGGAAGAATCTTGGATAAATGGCAATGCTGACAATGGCATAGACGAAGAGCGACAATCGCAATGTGAACTATACAACGACAGGAAATCATCGCTATGTTTATATGCAATATTAAACTGCGATACGAAAGGTGCTTTGATTAAACAGAAAGCCATGGTTATTAATAATTTTAATAGTACCGTGTGGAGTCTTAATATTTGGGTGTGGACCAAATAGTGTAATCGAAATGGCTTGATTTGATTTAAAGTTGGAATAAGCACGCAATACGTGCGAATGAAACAAGCCAAGTAAACAATCGACGCGAATGTTTGCCACGCGAACGACTCGCACAGGGTAAAGCGAATACATGAAAGAAAGGTCTGCCAACGTGGTACCTGATCCCACTTTAACGACCCCATAAACCCTGCAATAAATAAACACAATTCCTAACAGTGCGAAGGCACGTAGAAAATTAAAAGTAATGAATATACGAAAGCAATGCAGGGATAATTTAAAATTTGGGAGATAAGATAAACTTACTCTGAAGCTTGTGGTATGTTTTACGTTACATTAAAACAGGCATAGTGCAATGGCTAAACAAAGATATACATCTAACAAGGAAAAAAGAATAAGTGTGACCAATTTGTTTCTCTAACGTGAACTATATGAAAACAATGGAAACAAAGAATGGTTTAAAGAACAGGGTATATACATGTGTCACGTGCTTGTTTCGTGAAGTTGACTTCGGAGATCGAGTGTTGCGTAATGACTTAAAGAAAGATTTTTTTTATGTGTGGCGCGCTTCTTTCGCCTCATGGCTTTAAAAACGACTTATATTTCATTGTAGTGCGCTTGTGTCGCCCCTGGCTTAAAGAACGAGGTATATTTCATGTGTAGCGTTTGCGTCGTTCTTTAAGCCATGAAGCGAGACAAAAGCTACACATGAAATATACGTCGTTCTTTCAGCCATGGGCGACACAAGCGCGCTACAATGAAATATACGTCGTTCTTAAAGCCATGAGGCGAAAGAAGCGCGCCACACATGAAAAAAATCGTTCTTTAAGTCATTACGCGTGAATGTTACACGTGTAACGCGCTTGTTTCGCCTCATGGCTTTAAGAGCGACGTATATTTCATTGTAGCGCGCTTGTTTCGCCTCATGGCTTAACGAATGACTTATATTTCATGCGTAGCGTTTGTCTCGCCTCATGGCTTCTAGAACGATGAATGCTAGATGTGCAGCGCGCTTGTTTTGCCTTATGACTTAAAGAACGACGAATGTTACATTTGTAGCGCTTGTTTCGCCCCATGACTTAAAGAACGACGAATGTTACATGTGTAACGCGCTTGTTTCGCCTCGTGGCTTTAAGAACGACGTATATTTTATTGTAGCGTGCTTGTTTCGCCTCATGGCTTGAAGAACGACGTATATTTCACGTGTAGCGTTTGTCTCACCTCATGGCTTCTAGAACGATGAATGTTAGATGTGCAGCGCGCTTGTTTTGCCTTATGACTTAAAGAACGACGGATGTTACATGTGTAGCGCGCTTGTTTCGCCTCATGGCTTAAAGAACGACGAATGTTATATGTGTAGCGCGCTTGTTTCTCGTCATGGCCTTCAGATCGACGTACATTTCATGAGAAGCGCGCTTGTCTCGCCCCATGGCGTAAAGAACAGCTAATTTTAGTAGTAGATCTTTATTTAATCTCGGTTAAGAATCTTCAGTTATACAAATAGTATTTTAATTACAATCATTTGCAAAAAATTAAAATAACTATAAAAACTGATTTACAAGATTGCCGAGTGGGAATGGAATGTTTCAAGTGCGCGGTTGATTTCCTTCTTAAACTGCCGAATTGATCTAGCTTTCTGCTTTCTTCTTCTTAGTGATAGCTGGTCCCACTTCAAAGTTTCAAGAAGCAGGCTTGAGTTTACCTCACAGTTGGTTTGCAGAATAACCCTAGCTGCTAAGTTTTGCAATTTTTGTAGTTTCTCACATAGATAAGAACTCAATCCATCCCAAACGGAGGCACAGTAATCGAAATGAGGTTGGATTAAAGCGTTATATATTTGTACTGCAGTGGACTGAGAAATGAGGGACCTAATGCGTCTCACAGCACCTATTGCCGAAGATATCTTTCTGCATAGTTCTTTGATGTGATTAAACCATGAAAGTCGGTCATCATTTAACCTAATGATTTGGCATGCTCAACCCTGCAAATTGGATGGCCAATCTCACTACAATTTTCTGCAATAAACTTTTGACGAGTAGTAATCACCATATACTCAGTTTTCGCGATGTTTAGACTAAGTTTATTGGCTTTTAGCCAGCTGCAAAGATTGTGAAGTTCAGAATTTGTTGCTTGTTCGAGTTCGGCAAAAGTGCAACCAGGGACGGTGATGTTAGTATCGCCGGCAAACATTTTTGCGCAGGAAATATCGAGGCAATTAGGAAGATCATTTATATATATTAAAAAGAGCAGAGGTCCCAGTATACTTCCCGGGGAACCCCGCAGGTTAATCTGCTTGCACTGGATAACGCTCCATTGACACTGCATTTTTGGGATCTATTACATAAGTAGGACGCAAAAAATCGTAGAGCACTTTGATCAACCCCATAGTTCGCAAGTTTCCGCAAAATTATTTCGAGAAAATGTTGCAGGTGTCGCATGCTTGTTTCTCGACATGGCTTTAAGAACGACGTATATTTCATGTGTAGCACGCTTGTTTCGCCTCATGGCTGAGAGATATTTTCTCTGTCTCTCGCGAACCGACCTCCGGGAGTCCGATCGACTTTTGCCAGGACGAACTGTTTCCATCGGATCCGATCGAGTCTGTTTGCCAACATCTTCAACCCCCGTCGCTCCTGTTAACCTCTTACTTCCGGTACCACTGATCAAGCGCCTTGCGCTTATTTTGGGTTCCGGTCGCAATCAGACTCAATCCGCTCGCTGGTGAAGACAACCCGACTCAGGTCGGGCGTATTAGACATGTGTGATAACTTTACAACTCCTCATCGACATATAATAGTTTCTTTTCGCCCATCCCCCCACGTTCACTCTAACTCCAACTCAAATATGGCCGGTTGAATAAACGATCGCAAACTACTTAACGTTAACTCGCCCTAATAAGACGTTTGCACTGCAGGCTGTTTGCAGGACTGATAACAATACACTCAACGTTATCATATCAATCGACAGCTCGAAATCGTAATAAAATTTGCCTGTTTTGGTACAAATTTCTTTCTCTCTCCACTACGCACTCGCACTCACCGTGGTGACTATGTTCAAGCATTATTCTTCATGTTTAAAACCATGACTCCAACCCCTTTCTATACTACTTGATAAAAATGAAATAACAGGATAAAAAGGAAATAAGCTTCTACTGAATCCAGATCTACAAGCATATCAAAACAGATTTATATTATAATGATTGTTATAATCTTCTTTTGAATTTATTAATTAATATGTGGACTTCCATGGACTAAGATGCTAAAATAGCAATAAGCATTCCTCAGATTTAAAGCTGCCCAAGTGAGACTGTACAAAGAAAACAATTCAGAGGAATCCGCATCCCTCAAATGTATATTCAGAGTGATTTACACTCGAGTGTCCAGAGTAATTCGCGTTTACCTCTGTTTTGCAATGGTAGAGTGATTTAGCAAGGGGACGGGAATGTCTTTTCAGAATGGGAAAGCGTGCAGATAGTCTGGACGCGACTCAATTTCGACTTCCAGTGTTAGCGTTGCCGTTCAGTTCCTAACAAGTTTAGGACGTCATTTCGCTGGTTTTCCCGTCGCGATCAAAACGCCTGGGATTTGAGTAAATTGTGCATTTATAAACAAGATAATGCTATCTGGAATGATTTCAAAAGTTATTTCCAGGACAACCAGGTCTCTTTCTTTGTTTTATTCGGTGTATTTGTGAAAATTTACCGCTACATTTATTTAGGATTCCCAAAGGGAAACACGGTCGTTAGCAAGCAATATAAGATTTCAGAGCTCAGTTCGCTTTTCCTTTCAATTCAGAGCAAGACTTTAAACAACGTAAGGGCTTTTCTTTGGTACATTTCTTTAACTCTGTATGAAAACTCTAAGAATGGATGCTATTATTTATCGTGAATTAATTCATCAATAAATTAAACTTGCTTCATGTTGAAGTTTATTATAATGAAATATCACGAGGATTGCCTATTGTATTATTCAGTATTATTTGTTGTCATTGTCGTTGTCGTTTTCACTCGAGACTAGACTGGAATGGAATAATTTCAAAATTTAATCGCCCTTGCGGATTCATGTCAACAACTTACTTGCGGTATCTATAACTATTCTCTGCTTGCGCTTGTTACATAACTCTCAAAGAAGATAATTTCGTTGTCCTTAAGGCTATAAAACCGAAAATTCAAAGGTGATGGTGATCTTTAAAGAGCCGAGGTTAGGATATTCAAGAACAAACGTAACATTGACGGCTCGTTGCAACGACTTCTCAGTCACTTCTGAGACACGACGGGGCGCGCGCTGTTGTCAACTTGCTATATCACTCTAATAAGCGTTGTATACCCTTGAATCGACCGGTGATACTGCTTAACTCATAGCCGTTTCCCGTCGTTCATTTCAATATTGCCTCGTTTTCCCAAACTGAAACCATCATTCACGAATATCCTTCCGACCGATACTGACATCGTACACTGTATCTGAAGAAGAAAACACCCCCTATAATCCTCGAAAATCCGCTCAAAATATCAGGAACGAAGGCCTTCAGCTGCTTGAAAACACCGCTGATTAGCATGCGTGTAGATTGTCTTGCAAGTTGTGAAAACACCATCCGCACCCCCCCCCCCTCTCTTCTCTAGAACAAAACCATTCGCTACAGTTATTGTGCTTCCCGTTAAAGCTCTAACGGAAGACCAGATATATTATCTCAGTGGTCTTGCGCTAAGAGGATTGTCCGGATTGTCCGCCTTCAACTCTCGGTCTCTTTGCGAACGATGCTGCGAAGCTAATAAACTAAAGCCAGTCCTGTTTCTTGCAGCGATCCTTTCCACTGACAAATGAGTCGCTCTTTATTCACATGTGCCGCGTAACTATCTGTTAAAGAAATCTGTAAGCCCTTGAGATTCTGCGGCAAATGATTTTACTTTTATAGACGACCGCAGCAATGTATACGATTAAATGTTAGCAGAAACCACGTGAACGTTGAAATTTGGTTTCCTATGCGCGATGCCAATCGAACAAACGTCCTCTTCAAATATCACCTATAATCTTTTTCTTAATCCTTGAAGCAAAGTACTTAAAGGAACGCGAGCACTGAACTGCCAATTTACCCGAATCGATGGATAAAATGAATTTATTTGAATTGTTGCTTGCATCGATGACCTTTCTCGCTAGCACGCAAAAATTATTATCAAGTTACATACTAATGCATTGATTAGAGTGACGTCATTGAACACAATTCGTGTCAGGTTGCCGTAGACGTTCCCTTGCTTCCGTTTCACCTTGTCACCTTTGGGGAGGGGAGGGGGAGGTACGACTACACGTAGCCCGCATATCGCCCCTCGGTTCAGGCCCCGCTAATTCCCCACCCTCGTTCCCCATCCGGACTGGTTCTTAAATCTCCTTCAATAACTTCTTCGACGGCTGAGGATTTTTACTAAAGTAAAGGGCTAGAAAATAATTAACTGGAGCTCTGCTTTTAATCTTGGCTATATCAATTTATTAAAGCCTAATCCAACAAATTTTTAACAAGGTCTCATCACTAGTCGGCTAGCAGCAAGGGAAAGAATGTACTGGTCAGGACATTTTGGCGGAGGGCAGTACTGGCAAAAAATAGCTTTTCCTTTTGTGATCATCCAAATATTCCTTCACTGACGTGAAAAGAAGAACGATCGTTATGAGAAGGCAGCCTTGTGAGCGAAGAATTTTTTTTGTATGGTTTGCTTTCTTTCATAATGCTATACGACCTTTAACCTTGATTTAGCTTTGCAACTCGATTGTGTTTGAACAGATTCATTCGTTTGACAAACGTCTCGCGTTGTATTGAGCTTTAAATAAAGACGGTTATGCGCATTTAATTACGGGTACAAAGGTTTAAAGCTTGCAAAAGTTTTCTCTTTAAAATTTGAAGGTGCTTCACCCCACAAATGCAAATTTCAAATGTTTTTTCGTCAAAGCTGAGTGATTCATGTTTCGGAAGAAAAGAAAATGACTTGCATTTGGATTCTAAAAGGTTGTCGTTGTTAATGGTGTTTTGTTTTCTTTGTTTTTGTTTTCATTAAATGCCCGGACATACAATTAAAGAAATAACAAAGTGACGGACAATCTTTGCCGAGAAGCATTTTTTGTTATTCTTATCTGTCCTCAATTCCTTTGGGTTGCCCTTTTATGCATCGTCACTTGCGAGAGTGACAGACATCCAGGAAGTCCATCTAAATTTAGACGTCAATTCAAACTCGCTACATATCTTTGATGACAGCGTACGACTAAGACGAGTGGGATTTACTGTAATTACATGCCACTCCGAGAGCTGCTGCCAACAGGGAAATTATAAAGAAATAAGTGATTCCCGACGCAGTACAAAAAGCGTATGGAAGCCAGGTCAAACCCCGTTATGTGATCAAACTCTGAAAGAAGGTTGGTATCGCTTTACCAGCTTTGTTGGAGGAGCAATGCCGACTTCGATGGTAAAGCAAAACCACTGCGGTACTAAAGCTCCGATTTGGTTGAAGGAAGCGCATCCCGCTACTAATGTGATAAAATCAGTTAAAGCCTGCGTAAACATATTTGACAGAAGAGGTGGTTGTTTTTACGAATTTGGAATAACTGTCAAGAACTGCAGTGGGAAATATTACGTCTATTATCTCAAGCCAACATATTCTTGTTACATTGCCTACTGTGCTGGTAAGAATCTTGACATTTCGAACTGGTTTTCTACTTACTTCTTTTATTGCATTAGCGTTGAAAAATTTCGAAGGTCATTATCATATTAAGTTAGGAATACTCATAAACGCTCGGCAGTCTCAGAACCCTTAAAATTCTGTTTCATTATTTAAGCCTATGTGGCTTTAAAACTGGCATTTCTCACGGCTGAGAACGAAATTCGATCGCCAACTGGGAGATTTGAGTCGTGCTACATGCAATCTCACCGGTTTTTCCTGGTTTTCACTAAGGAAATCGCTTCTTATTAGGTAAAATGTTTGAAGCTCTCACTGCGATGGTATTCAACCCATTACCCTTAGACATTGCATACCTATTGTTACATTCTTTATGAATGTACGACGCAAGTATCAGTCAATTTGATTGAAGGCTTCTTAACCAAACAGAGCCAAATAAATCACTGTTTTTTAGACTTTTAGATTCATCCAAATATTTGATAACTTCATTTGATAAACCATCAAAAAAATTTTTGGGACTGCGACTGTGACAAGCTTCTGTCACTTGATATCAAGAGATCCTCGCAGCTAAGAACACTACTGAAACGAGTAGTTGATAATAGTTTGATAAATCATTACTTGGATGGTTTATTTAGACCCAACACATTGACCAGCTCCCAGTTGGCTTGTTAACTCGGTTGGTAGAGCGTTGCACCGGTATCGCAGAGGTCATGGGTTCAAATCCCGTACGGGCCTCAATTTTTTTCAGGTCCTATTATCAACTACTCGTTTCAGTAGTGTTCTTAGCTGCGAGGATCTCCTAATATCATCTCTTCACCGCAGTGCAAATATATGAATTTCATATATTTAAAATCTTCTGTCACTTGTCACGCAATTCTGGCTCTAAGCGGTCACTTGAGCAAGTATATACATGATGACTGATAAAGGAAGCTAAGAAATGCGAACAACTTTCGAGATTTCTTAGAGCAAACAAGGCAGAAAATAAGAAGGGATCTTGAAAAATTTAGACTGCAGGAGAATATATAGTTGCCATAGGCTACTGGTACAAATATTGCTGGCTCATTCTTTAAGTCACCTTTGATAGCAATTTTCGTACTCTCCTTTTATGATAATTTAAAATGATTAATTCTATCGACACCTTTTTCAGTGGGAAATCAAAATAAATGGTATATATATTTCGAATTTATATACATTTTCAAATTGCAACATTTGTATATATAACGGATATATATATATGTACATACATCCGTTTTCAAAAACGTTGCAATTTGAAAATAAACATGAACTATATATACCTTTTGTTTTCTCATCAAGAAGAGAAACTGTTTGACGAAAAAACAAATTTTTATCAAATTGCAACGTTTTTAAAAACGGGTGCAGATACACGTGTATGTATGTATGTCTATATATGAGTGTTTGTGTATTTCTTTACTCTTTCACTTATTTATTTATCTATTTCATGACGTAGGAAATGGACAGCCTTGCCCTTATGGACAGGAAGGAATATCATTGAATAAATGCTCAGGTATTCTAGGATTGTAAGAGGCAATCTCCATGCAAACTCCAAAAATTAAATGTACTTTAATAGTGTAGTTTGGGTGAGTCTAGTCCTGAGCGGAAGTCATCATCAAAGTCAAGTGAATAGTTGTTGTCAGTCGATTGTTTTTAGTCCGGTTTGTATAAACGGATTGGTCAGTTTCGCCGTGATGTTATTGGCTGTAAGACTTAAGTGGAGTAGGTCGGTCGAGGTCGGTCGGTCTTGATAAATGCACTCACCCGGAGGATCAAACAACACTATTACATGTTACCCCCAGGTTCACACCATTTACTGTAATGAAATATGCTATTCCCTGTCACACCATTTATCCCTAGAAACGGATAATAAAGAAATTTCTTAACAGGCGTGCATCCTTCATACTAGAAAAAAAATCAGCTAAGATTATCGGACAGACAGACCACTTTTAGACAATTAAAAAGACTGGAAATCGTGGCATAAACCTACATACTCAGCTAGTAGAGATTTTACTCTTTGGTTTTTCTTCGGTTATGGTTTGCTTACGACTTTTTTTAATGCAAGAAATGTTGGCCTTACAGTAGCAAACTAGTTCCTGCTTTTCCCCTTTCTTTACAGTCGCAGGGCCTGTGACATTTCCAAGTAGCACATACTTGGGAAGACCAACTATAGGCTATGTCGTCGCCGGCACCGCTGCTCCTGACACAGACAAGGTCAAACTCTATTGCCAGGTGTCTCTTCTAAAGGGTATTGAGCTTTGGAAGAATGTGACGTACCGTATCCAGTGGTACTCGGAAGGAACGTTAATAGATAATGCAGCACCATTCTGCCTTCCAAAAAGTGGTCAGTTGGAAAATGATAAATCTTGTCCAGGTTCAGGTCGACGTAAAGAAATTCGCTCTCAGTTAAGCAACTTTGGGCCAGGCCAGAGAGTAAGTCATTAATGATTGAGAGAGTTTGTCCCAAGGTATAGAATTAAATTAAAATAATTAATTAAATTAATGTAATTAACTAAATTAAAGTAATTAATTAAATTAAAGTAATTAATTAAATTAAAGTAATTAATTAAATTAATGTAACTAATTAAATTAAAGTAATTAATTAAATTAAAGTAACTAATTAAATTAATATAACTAATTAAATTAATGTAACTAATTAAATTAATGTAACTAATAAAATTAATGTAACTAATTAAATTAATGTAATTGATTAAATTAATGTAATTGATCAAATTAATGTAATTGATCAAATTAATGTAATTGATCAAATTAATGTAATTGATCAAATTAATGTAATTGATCAAATTAATGTAATTGATCAAATTAATGTAATTGATCAAATTAATGTAATTGATCAAATTAATGTAATTGATCAAATTAATGTAATTGATCAAATTAATGTAATTGATCAAATTAATGTAATTGATCAAATTAATGTAATTGATCAAATTAATGTAATTGATCAAATTAATGTAATTAACTGCATTAATGCATTAATTGCATTAATTGCATTAATTGCATTAATTGCATTAATTGCATTAATTGCATTAATTGCATTTAATATATTGAATTCATTCAATTACTTGATTTAATTGATTAAAATGAATCGACAGAAAGGAAAAACAAAATATTCCAGGTAAGCTGACAGATTCACTTGAATTCATGCTTCATCTATAAAATGCAAGGAAAATTACGAAGTATGATATGATCTAAACTGAAGAAATGAGATGTGATTTCTGCAGATGAGATTTGTGCTGATATATCAGCCCCGGCCCTTTAACAATAAATTAAATGGTATCATCCATTAGTCATGATGCTCTCAAAATAAAACAAAGCTGTAAATGGGATCATCACTCTCTTTTATCAAAAGAGCAGCATGGAGAGAGCTAACTGTGTTTGTGGGTAGAATTTTTGTGTGAATAATGCGCTATCTAGTTGTTGTAAAACGTGCTTTATAAATATACTGATTTATCTTTTTCTTTTCTTTTCTTGTTTTTTAACTTCAATTCCGTTTCTGGTGGTACTGATCATGTGTCATGTGATTACCCAAAGCATGCGAATTATACTACCTCACCAAATTAAACCATAAATGTGATAAACCAATATTGAGTTACATTTCTCACAGAATATTCGTAATTATGGTTATCAACATATGTCATTAACAATTTGTCATTTATATAGATATAACAATTGTTTTTTTCGTGTGAAAAGCACACGATAGAAACATGGACAGCAAGTGGAAATTAACTAAACCTTTTTTGAATTATTAAATCCAAGGGATATGGGTCAAGAAGACTTAAATCTGCCAGCTAGTGTGATGTTCTTCCATTTAAATGCAATGAGGAATATGCCCTTCTCCACCTTATATTTCCAAAGCAACTCCAATTTCATCCTGAATTACTGAAATACAGCTGCACTTCAAAGGATAATTGTTTTAGAACATTACAGATATGCTGCTTATTACCAACAGATCTTTTCAAAGATTGCAACCTCCATTTATCTTCATTCTTAGATGATTCATTCCATACACAATCGTTTTTACGATTTTTACGTTGACTGAATGAGTGACACTTAATTTCTTCATTATGTTGACAGATATCATGCAATGTATCTGCGAGGTTCACTAATGTTGAGCCCAGTAGCTGGTCAGATCCACTGCATGTCACGCAGCCTTTTTTTGCTGGTATACAGGTAAAAAAAAACACCATTAATTCAATTGGTGTAGGGCCATGATACGTGAGGACCTGGTGAACAAGGCATTCAAATTGGCTGTCTTCAATTCATGAAAATTCATCAAATTAGTCTTGTCTCCAGAAAAGTAGTCTACAAAATCTAATTACAAGTTTCAAAACTCGCCTTGTTCTATGTGTGTGTGCGTGTATGTGTGTGTTTGTTCTCCATGCTTTCCATATAATCCTCCGCGGAAGTTTTATGTCTGTGTGACAACTTCTTGCATCTTTTGTGAGTAATTTGACTCAATAAGGAGCATTTAGAGCACAGGCGGCCAAAGCTTCAGCTGTAAGATGATCATCTTAAGAAATAACTGCCATGGCGAAATTATAAGAGTTTATATGGGAATATTTACGACCGCTCTAAGGAATAAAAAATAAGTCAAATTCTCAATAAAAATACTTCACCTTACTTCCACAGTGCATCGCTTGTTATCTGACCGCTTACTACGTTGAAGGGAGCCCTTTCCTTATGTACGTGGAAAACCTCGAAATGGATTACTGAAATGGTTTCTAATATAAACTCTTATAATTTCGCCATGACAGTTATTTCGCAAGATGATCACCTCACAGCTGGAGCTTGGGCCGCCTGTGGTTAGAGCGGATTTTAAATTACAATTTTCCGAATAGCTTGAAGAGCGAAACTCTGCCAGTGAAATTGAACGTGGATCACTTCGGTACCATTCACACATGAATAAAAAAAAAACATCATAAACGGCTCCAGATTGGACGTATCGTTTTCCTCATACATACGCACTATGCGATTGACTCTCGGCTTCTTCGACCAGGTTGAAAATAAACATTTTTTCGCCCCTTTTCAATGTTTTCAAAGTACTGGTTGACCTAAATACCAGTTTGGGGATAAAAAAAAAACATGAATGACATAAAAGAAGAAATGATAAAATAACTACAATAGCTTCTGGCTACTCATTCTTGCAAAGTCACTTTTGCATCTTCCTTTAGTTTAAGTAAGTTTAAACAGGTGAATTGCTACTTGCACTCATTACTCATTACAAGTGTTACATCTTTCGCATTTTCAGGTCTATCCCACCACCCTCATCATAAAGGAATGTGACACCCCTAAAAATATCACACTCACCCCAACAATTCCAGTGCGAAAAAATTCCGTTGGCTCCTACCTCTTGGTGAAGTTTTTCCTTCCTCCGGGCCTATGGATCATGGACAAAAAAGACTGTCTCATACAACTGAAAGGAACCAAATCTGTTACAGTACAGATAGGGGCTACTTGTACAACTCTTCATAGCAGCGATAGGCTGAATGTTGTCACCCCTAGGATATACAACAATTGGGATAGTGAATTCTGGGGTTTCCTCGGTCTGCCGACAATCTGGGTACGTAATCTTACACTAATTCCAAGATATGGATAGAACCTGCTCTATTTGTCAATAAGGGCTCTCTCCAGCGTTTCGTTACTTTGTTACGCGGTTTTAACGAAAATAGCAAATTCACTGCCCATTTTCATATATCCTCAGGAAAAGTTTCACTTAAGTAACTTTCACTTTCCAATGAAGGAAACCTGTTTTGCAGTACGACCAAAATACTTAAACAGAAACGGAGATTGTTCGTACGCTTACTTTTTACCAAATGTGATTAGACTTTAGACGCGGAACTTCTGCATTTGAAAGTTATCCATTAGCTCCCTCTGGAATCGAATATAATAGAAGTCTAAGATAAGCGCAGTCGGCCAAAAAATTAACAAAATGTTGACAAAAACTGCATGAACAATAGTTCATTCTTAATAAAGAGGCGTGCAAATTTTGACACATTAGGTCATTAGACTGGATTAAGCTTTGGTAAATTGTTTGGAAAAGATCTCGTTCAGTCATATAGCAACTTTAGACTTCTGTAACTACGAAGTGGCGAGACTTAGTGGAGTGTCCCCCCCTACTTCTTGAGTGCTGTAGCCGCTTCTTAAATGCTTTACAACAGAACAGAGCAAAGGGAAGGCTTTAATCATTTTTATAATAAATTTCGGATATAGCGCGCGCGGTCATTAGTTGAAAGAGCGTGCTCTATGAGAGTATAGAGCATAGAGCTGAGCTGAAGCTGTCACGCCATCTGCCAATCTGTACTATATCCAACTTTCTCCGGGATTTTTCCATATTTTTTTTTCTTTAATTGAAAGTGAAATTTCGGAACAGGCAAGTCGGCAAATAGCAACAGAAGAACCAAACAAAGGTTTTTAAACATGCCAGGATCCGTTATTAACGTTATTATAACCTGAGCAGAGACGAAAATCCTCAAAGAATAAACGAAATAAAGGTTTTCACACTCAGTTAGATTGCAAGCTTACGTACGGTAATAAAAATCAAACACAGCTAACACTCTTGTAGTAAAGATAGTTTCGTGTTCAAAAACAAAACAGAACAAAACAGGAATGATGAAAAATATAGCCAAACTGGCATAACTGTTAAAACTCATACTATCATGACGGTGTCATGCTGAGGTCCAACGCGGCTAGCTCATCACGGCGATCTCCGGTCATCGCAGTCAAGTAAGCCTCAAAAAGTACATCGGCCGCCCTTCGAGAGAACAACTAACAGTTTTCTCCGAGAACTTTTCCGATGCGTTGAGTATAAGGCCACATCAGTCACATCAGCCGAGTTTTCCGGCGCTGTCATATCCCGAGCAACCGTCATTTTCCGGTAAATTCGGCTGTCGTCCGACAACTTGGACAGTTTGTTTTCTAATTGTCATGTGAAAAAAAACTTACGTGTTTTTATGAGCCACAATTCGGCCGGAGTTCACTGAACATTTTACTTTCAGATTCTGTATTAGAAATTATTTGAACCAAGCGTGCTCTATGAGAACATAGAGCATGCTGACGACACTGTTGTTCACTTTGGAAAAAAGTTTGTTTTGAAAATTGAAAGTAATGCGTGGGGAATTTAACGGATTCTTTATTAGCAAGAAAGAAATATGGGGAGAAACACGAGACGTAGTCGAGTGTTTCTCTCCACTTCTTTAGTAATAAAGAATTCGTCAAATTTCCTAAGCATTTCTTACTATTTTTAAACAAATTTCAATTTGGAAGCGAAAAAAAGTGCCGTCAGCATGTTCTATACTCTCATAAAGCACGCCATACAAGGCCAATCAGAATCCTTGTTAGAGTGGTTCAAATAATCTAATTGGTTGAATAAGACTTAAGCTGTCAAAAATGCCAAACCAACAAGGTTCACAAACCATCAAAGTTCGCAATCTGCAGTAGTTCACAAACTGGTGTCACCATCATGATTTGTATGAATTTTAACAGTTATGCTTGTTAGATAATATTTTTCGACATTGCTGTTTTGTTCTGTTTTGTTTTTGAGCACGAAACTGTATAATTATACGAGTGTTAGCTGGGTTTGAGTTTTATTACCGTACGTAAGCTTATAATCTAACTGAGCTTCGTTTTCTTCTTCTTTCTTCTTGTTGTTGTTTACGTTATAAAAACGTTAATTTCGGCGCTTAGCATGTTTACAAACCTTTATTTGATTCTCTTGTTGTTATTTACCAGCTCACTTATTCCGAAATTTCACCTTCAAATTAACGAATAAAACCCAGAGAGAAGTCGGGGAATGGGTCGTACATGGTACAAACTGGCAGATGACGTGACAGCTTTAGTTCAGCTCCGTGTTATGTACTCTGATAGAGCACGCTCTTTCAACCAATGACGGCGCGTTATATGTGAACTTTATTAAAGCCACGCGGAATGTTAGTTGAACATGAGTTGTTTGTTTTTTCTATTCGGTTTTAACCTGTTCGTTTTGCTTTTTTCAATTCCCCTCTTTTAACTGATTATTCTTGAGTCTAAAAGCTACCGGTGAAGAAGAGTGTTTAGTTTACACTAAGATAGGATATTCTGTTAAGTCGTCAAACGGCGATTCTCTCTGTTTGTTTGTCAACTAATGAGCGAAAAAATAAGACTGCTTTCCCTCTCACTGACCGCGAGAAGTAAGTCTCAGCCACATTTGAAAGTTCAAATACATTTAATTTTCTACGCTTTTCAGGTTACTGTACAACAGAAAAACACTGAGATGAGGAAATGCAGATCTGTAACTGATCCTCACTTCCTTATGATGGATCCAAGGTGGCAAAATATAACAATAACAATCCTAAACACGTAAAGGAAGAAGCCCCAAAAGTAGTTTATCTCCATACAGCCTTATCCAATTTGATATGTTCAAACGTTTATAAAATATTAATCTGCCAAAATACTAAGAGGGTCTTTTAAAATTGGCAAAATTAGTAAAATTGCTATATAAAAATTTGCACGGTTAAAGGACACTGCTCAATTCTGTCACAGAGCAGTGAGAAGCTGAGGAACCAATTTTTCACTAACAGACAAAGCTAGAAGTTGAAATGTGTTTCACAGATAGATAGCACAAGGCTAGCTAGGGACGCAGCAGTACAAGTCTCATGGTCCTCGGAGACCAAACTTACAGAAAGCTACTTCCACTAATCATACAGATAAAGGCTAATATCAACGCTTGGAAAAATCAAAGCACCTGTCCACCATCATCACAATCCTATCGGAAGTCATTATAACCCTAATCAACACAAAGAGTACCGTCAACCATTAATAATTGCCATATCTCCACCATAATCGACACTGCTGACATTTTCAGCATCAAAGTCCTCCTAACTCGTACACTCCTCTCTTTCCGTTTCGAAGAAATATCCCTTCTCCTTTTTCTGTTTTTTTGTTTGTTTTAATTTTTTTTTTTGAAATCTTTTTCTAGCGTGGGTTGGAGAGATTTCATGGGCCATGGTGATTTTACTTTGTACAGCAACACCGAAAAAAACTTTGAGGTGACATATATCAAATGTCTATAATTTTCGCACCTTAAATATATCATTTACCTTAAAATTTTTTGTGAAAAAAATTTTAGAAGCCTCCTTTCGATGATTTTCTAGTATCAAGAGCGTAATGAACTGGCTTTGGAGGTTTGGAAGGGACAAAAAATAAGAGTTGACGATACGAGTAACACTAGATCTTCTTGAGTGGCCTCCAAACCTCTTTAGTTCTCCATATTTTGATAAAAACAGAGCTGTAATATCTAATTATCATAATTTAGAAGTAGTCAATTACATTACAGCGAATGTAATATAGTGCTAAATGTTTCATAGACAGATTTTTTTCCTAAATTATGTTCGCTTTTCTTTCATCTACTGTTCCATCAAGGATTAAGATAACTCGCCAAATTTTATCAATGCATTTACACCCATTACCGATTGGATGATGTCCTTTGTTTATTTGAAATTATGCTCTGTTGTTTGCAACGGAAGAAAATCCTTTTAAAAAATTTCAAACAATTTCCGAGGAAGCGATCCCTTTTGTTACGCTGTTGTAGCACGCCGAATTTACTGGTGATCTTCCTCTCTGCAGGTGCAGACAAGACAGTGGGCTTGCAACAATGCCAAAAGCGTAACTTGTAACTGCGGAGTCATATTACGAGATCATAATGACCTTATTAAATTTAGTTGTTGCAACCCAAGTCTTACCAGAGATGACACCACACCAATACAAGTCACCATACCTCGGAGCAAATGCCTAGCCCCTGGAATATCCTTAAAACAGGTTATTAAAGGTTTTAACAGCAAGTACGAGGTAAGTGCCTTGAATTTTTCCTAGGCAACTAAATAAAGTGGCAACAGATTTAGTCGGAGGCCAGAGTTGTTGTTGTTAAAGGGGAGCACTAGAAAGAATGTTGATGATGCATTGCAAGTATCGTTGTCATTCATATTATTGAACTTACTTTCAGGATTACAATGCATACCATCATCATCATCGCCATTAAAATTGTTGTTGTCAGATTTATCACTTAACCATTGTTGTTATCATTAGCAATATCAACATTATTCTAACATATCAATAACAAACTTTCTCTCTTAGTTCAAAGTCGATTGCATTTTTTGCACTATCGCGCAACTAATGGCCAAACCCTCTTTCAGGTTATATTTCCCACTGGAATAAAGGTTGAGTTGGAAAGAAATTATTGGGGCATAGATGTCACCATCTACGCTCCGCAAGCGGAAAAAGAGGCTAACGAGGACGGATTATGCACGTATTTACCAACAAAGGGTGATATAAATACATTCGGAAACAGTCAAAGGCAAGAATATCTTATAAAATTTTAGTTCGCCTTTGGTTTATGTTGGTGGCTGGTGATGGATATTTACTTAACTGCAAAGGGGCTCGATAAATATCCACCGCTAGCCGCCGACACTGAGGTGAATTTTTTTTTAGTAAATATTGAAACAGTGAGATATTGAGGCGCAAAGAGATGATTTGATCCATTCATTCCTGCAATGATTACAATATTTTCGGTCACAAATCCCGTGCGCAGTGCTCGGAGGTTAATAGCAAAGGGTATTCGGAGTTTGAGTAACCAAAGCGCGCTTTTAACGCTATCCACTGCTTCACTATATGCTACTTAACAGTTATTCGACTTAGGCGAAGTGCATATTGTTGAATAGTCCCCGAAACGAAATCCAGGGGATTATTCAGAAATATTCATTGAGCCTAATTACCTTGAATTTACGACACGCTAAATTCTTATTACCAGTTTATTGGCAGCTTGTGTAAATTGTGAAAGAAACTCGCCGATAGAACATTTCATTGTATGCACTCCGTAATTGACCTCATAAAGAGCATCAATTTTCCAGCTTTCTAAACATCACCTGGTTGCAAGTTTTTTTTGCTTGATTTTTGCTTTTGTTTTAGTTTTTATTGTCTGATAAATAATTGATAACTTTGGAATGCTTAAATTCAATCTATGTCTCGTTTATGCTGCAGAAAATTCCCAAGTTACTTCCATAAACTTCCAGACAAGATCAATGAACACAGTGGTGGAGTAAACTTTGAAAAGGCCTGTGCTTGCAGCGAAGACGAAGACAAAAATATAACAGATGACTGTCATGATGGAATACCTGTTTTCTTCCGGGGCCTCGCAACTAATCAAAAGCTTAATAGAATACTGATGTGTAACAGGAATATTAAGAGAGACATAACAAGTTCGGATGACCTGACGGAGGACGATTTTGAGTTGTTCAAGAAACGTGATCATCCAGAAGTTCATGAGCGACAAAAACGATCTATACTTCAAGTTTCAAAGGAAAATGCGACGCGGTATTGCACGGAAAAATTAGAAAATACAACCATAGGAAAGTTGTGTGCCAAGTTAGGAACAAACATACAAGCACTAGTTAATGTTTGCTCGGCTGATATCGAGGTAAGTTTCAAGCACTCTAAGTATAATCAAGACTTGTGGCTTGAACTCTGCTTTTTCAGGGGTTACAGTATTAAAAGAAGCCATTCTTGGCGACTGCGACCGACATTTTCTTGAACCGCTGTGTCAGACTTATGATAGTCAATAGAAAAACAACTTGTCGTTCTACCTGCCAGAGAAATATTTGAATAATTACAATGCGAGTCAATCCTCTAGCAGCAGCCCGTTCCTGTTGCCGCATAGCTATCCTACTCATAATATTATGAAAGCAAACATGGTAGCCTTGCGAAGTTAATTCAGGAGGATCTCGTAACGATCATGAAGTAAGATGAAATGCAGACCGTTCGTTAAGTACGCTCATTGTTTGTTAAGTTCAGTTTCACTACGATCGGAAACTTGACTCATGAAGAACGACTGTCATACCCACACTCGGCACACATTTTGATACAGGTATATTGATAATATTAATAAGCGTGCTACAAGAATGGCCATCACAAAGCTGTTTTCGTTAAAAAAAAATTATAGATGTTTTGCGGAAAAAATCATACGACTAACTGACACTCCTAAATACCGAACCTGGTGGCATTAAAAAATGCGGTGACAGGTAAACTGAGGGAAAGCAACAACTTTATAAAAACTGGGTGCACTATTGCCGCATTAGTATTTATAAGCCTCAATTCCCGCCATTTGATTGTCTAATAACTGATATTCTAACACACAGCAACTGTCCTTTCCTTGATTTTTAAAATTTGTTTTTATCTAATGTTTTGCAGTACACTGGCGACCTTTCTTTTGCCATCGGAGCTGTTTCCCTTTTAATGAGTGAATGCAACGATGAGGCAGTCCGTAACATGACATTTAATGTAACTGATATGACTGACTTGGAAATGCCTACAATAGTAGACCAGATCGCCAAGATCATGTGCCCTAATGACTGCACTTTTAATGGAAAATGTGTCAACGGGTCATGTCTTTGCGATAAGGGCTATACTGCTGACGATTGCTCAATATCAATTTACCAAAATCCTTCTATAAAGCGGTTAGTTCACGAAATATTCATTTGATACAAATATATTCTTTCTTCGTTCTTCAGGGCTCGTCGGAAATGTTAAACACTTTTGAGGAGTGCTGGAAAACAAAGAAAGGATACATTTGGGTCCCCTGTTAGAATCGGAACCCCAGTCCATCTGAATTCTGATTTCTGATTTCGCAGTCAGATTTTGTTCCAATTTGCTAGA
Organism: Pocillopora verrucosa; assembly: GCF_036669915.1. NCBI lineage: Eukaryota > Metazoa > Cnidaria > Anthozoa > Scleractinia > Pocilloporidae > Pocillopora > Pocillopora verrucosa. The sequence goes on along the minus strand of NC_089325.1, from coordinate 775,502 downwards.
GTAACCTTCCTGGTAGGTCAAGGACCAACGTTTTAGTTCCAAGAGAGACCAAACTCTAGATTGTAATTGAATGCTCCGCCACTCAATTGAAGGCATCGCTTAACCATCAAGCCCTTGAAGCTTTTTTTTTATATCAGGAAAGGTTGTTTTGCAGGAAGGTAAAAGCACCCATAACCAAGCTTGGCATAATCAATTAGTCACTAAAAAAGAGTAAGTTGCCTATGTTTACAACAAGATTGTATTCGACCTACAACAGGGAAAGAAATGTAACAAGTAGAAATGTATTAATGCGTGTCTTAAATTTTGACATTTGCAGTCTTCAAAGCGATGGGTTATGTGATAGGCGACAAAGACCATGTAAGAGGGCAACCGTTTTAGGAACTCAATTTTTAAATTCGACCAATTTGACCTGCCATATAAGTGAAGTCAAGGTAATTAAACTAACTACATTGTTGTCATTACTGTCAAGACGGTGTTATTTGATCATATGACGTTGTTAGTTTGTTTCAATTTCCTTCTTTTCTTAAAAAAGAGTTTCTTTTAATAAAATAAGAAAAAAGGAAATATCAATTAAAAGAGCTGATTAGATGTTTGATTTCGTACGGCTCATTTTTATCTTCCGTTTACAGCGTAAGTGATGTTTTTAACACTTTCAATAGGACCGTTTTCAAATTAGGTATTAGATGTAATTATACACAATAATTCCCTTGACTCTGAAAACTATTTTCTCTCTGACTTTTGAAATGTCAGTCGCTGTAATCAATGTAGTCACTGTCACGAACAACATCTCCTTTCAGCGCTACCTCAACTTGCAGTAATAATTATATTATACGACAGAAAATACTAAATTTTATGAGAAATTTCCCCCCTCCTTCCTCCTTTCTTGCTTTCTTTCTTTCTTCCTCCCCTCCTTTTCTTCGACTTACTTCTTCCCTTTTTTCTCTCTTTCGCCAGATTTGGAACAGTTCATGGGTACCAAATGACGCCGAGGTTAAATATCCAGCGATGATGACGGATCTTGTTTTAGTGGACTGCTTTTTACCAGATTCCCCAGTGATGGCTAGGCGATATGATGAGAATGTGAAAGGAACACCAGCAGCTGGACTGATGATTTCAGTGTCAAACAATGGCTTCTCTCAAAGCGACCAGAAACTTAAGTTCATATCCTACGACTCTGTTTGTTTGAACTGTAATTCTTCACAAGGATGCTTTCTGAAGGCAAGTAGACATTTTAATATTATGCAAAACGCCAGGCTTATTTCAGGATTTACTACTTGAATAGTCATTATTCGCTTTTCCCTCCTCATTTAAACATCGACTTAAAATACTTGATAACTGTGCACCGTGTGACAATAGTTTTGTGTTTATTTCTTCTTTTCTTTTAACAGACAAATTCTTGCCTAATCAACAATTATTGCTTCGCATCTAATGAAGCAAACCCAAAGGACTGGTGTAGTCAATGCCTGCCTCACATTGATGCAAATTCTTGGAGTAAGCGACAAGGTAATCTAGTAATATAAACGATCTCAATAACTCTGTCAAAGGCGGCTATTAATGGTATGATAGGCGTCTTTACAAGGAAAAGGAGCTGTAAAGGTCCCTTTCACGTTTTGTGGTTCTGGACGCATGCTTGCCCAGAAAAATTGAAATATAAAAGCTCTGAAATGTACATTCTAGCTTTAGTTTCTGGGCATCTAAAATAACACTTTCTATAATAACTTTTTTCGAAACTTATGTAACTAGCCTGTCATTCCTCACCAATCAGAATGCTGTGTTCGAGGATAAACGCTGGAAAGTTGTAAATCAGTAGTTCCCCAGCCAGTCGGCTTGTAACTTACTCGTGTGAGGGGAAAAGTTGTGAATCAATAGCTCCCCAGTCAGTCGGCTCGTAACTTACTCGTGTGAGGCTCACTCGAAATCTAAATACAAGAGCCTGCTCGCAGGAACCTAGCAGTAAAAGTTCTTATAAGCGATTGTTCGGCTTTTATTGAAACCTCTGTTTTATAAGTACATATACTTAAACTAAAAACAGCCTCAAACATTATTTTATATACATTTAGTCAACCACCCACCCAAATTCACACCCAAGACTGACTACTATGCACTTTATGGAGAGAAGCTTGAGCTGCTGATCGAAGTATCAGATCCTGAAGGTATGCCAGTAACCATCTCTAGTTTGGAAGGCACTCCCAAAGAAGCGAGGATACAGAACAATATTTTATTTTGGAATGTCACAACGAATAAAACCACTCCATTCTACTTTGAAGCCACCGACAGTTGTCAGGCTTCATCTACTTTAAACATCACCATCACCATCAATGTCTGTCCATGTAAAAACAAAGGTAAATGCGTGCCTCACAAGCCCAGAGGAAGTGGTATTTATACGTGTGACTGTGTCGGAGGATATACGGGGCAATATTGCGAGACAGAAATTGATGAATGTCAGTCTTTTCCTTGTTTACGAGGTAATTAATTCTAACTCTCCTTTATTATAAAAATTAATTGCCATAATTGTGGAAAGCATTATAATGATATAAGCTTCACATATAAAGTATCTCAGTAAACAGTTGTTCAGTCGAGGAAAAAGCTAAAAAAGACGGAACTTCCCGCATGCGAAGTAAGAAATTTTACTGAGTGAACGCCCGAAGAATGAATATAAGACCAAATATGGAATGCGGTCTTCAAAAAGCTTTAAAAAGCGTGTCTTCAAGAGCACGACATGTAACATCTACATTTATGGAATATTTAGCTTTGTTGATTGATCACCAGCAGTATGTCCAAGGACCTTCATACTGTGATGTCTGATCGAACATAGCAATTTCGGATCTCATAGCCTTAGAGAAAATTTTGTAGGGTTCAAATTGTTCAAATTTCTCAGCGAAAATTGGTCCGCCATTGATCAAATGAGTGGGTTTTGTACTCTGCCGAGTAAAAGAGCTTATTTTTCCTCAAACCAATCAGCGTATGCGAGATTCTAACGATGACATAAATCAACAAACGTTATCAACTAAATTGATAATACTTAATTAACCTGTTATACTCACCACCAACGCAGCACCACAATTTCTTTAGCACTAAAACCTGTAGTTATGAATGTGTTCTTGACTTATAGGGCAGTGTATCGATGGAATTAACAACTACACCTGTATCTGTGATGATGGATTTGATGGCAGAAATTGTGATAACGATATTGATTATTGCCAATCATCTCCTTGTTCTCACGGTAATGTCTTCAAATAGAGCGCTGAAAGTTAATGTTCTATCAATATATAAATTTACATTCAAACTTTTTTTTTTTGGAGCACCAGCTCCAAAATAGTTTAATTTCCTTCTTTTTTGAAAAAGAAAAGAAAATGTACGTACTGCTAAATGACAGCAGCTGGTGGCTTTGCTCAAGACAGAACGCCATGTTTCCTCATGGGGAAAGTTGTACATTTTTTCTTGCCTCCAATGGTACGTGAACAAGCATCGTAAACAGCAGTAGCGTTGCTGGGTTGGACCACTTAAAGTTCATAAGTCACCCTCTAATTTACAAATTTTCGCAAAGTGTAACCAAAGCGTGTTAAAACCAAACGAAACAATATGAACTATTTAGTTTAACAAGTGCGAATACTGTCAATCTAGTAATTGATCCTAGATTGTTTGTTCCAATTTAGGAAATTGTACCGATCAGGTCTATGGTTATCGATGCAGTTGTGTACCAGGATACTCTGGAAAACAATGCAGTGTGGACATTAATGAATGTCAGTTATCGCCTTGCTTAAATGGTAAGGTATCAATCTTATAAGAATTATTGTTCTTATGAATGTCGTTGTTGTTTTGATGAAAATGATGGTAATCTTTTTATATTACTCGCTTCCAGATTCCTGTCACAATTAGCTCCGTAGTGATCTCGGTAATTCAAACAATTAATTGAGTGTGTGCTCTATATCGTGAAAAGTACTAACTCCTTACCTAATATTAGTTACACAATGGCTGACAACATGAAACAATGCTTTGCTACAGAGGCTGTTCCACAACAGAAAAAAAAGAAAAACGGTTTCAGTTTGTCTCAGTATACTGGAATAATTCATTCTCTGAGTTGGGTTTCTTAAAAAAGAAAAAAAGAAAAAAATTTGGCCTCTATCCAAGCAAGATGATGAAAATATTCCCTGGAAAGGCCATAATTTGAGAATTTAGGCCAAAGGCTCTTTTTGGTAGTCTATGTATGAAACTGTTTAGAACACTAAAACAATGTATCTCTTTTTACTCTCGGTAATTTGAAATATTAATTCCTAAGTAGTTTTTAATTATTATGCTACAGATTAGAGTTTTAAAAAAATGGTTTTTTTTTTCTTTCTTCAACAAATTCTAAGCAAGCAAAGGATTCCAATCTACGTTTTTTTGTTTTTTTCCGACAGGAACGTGCCTTGATTTAATGAATAATTACAGCTGTATATGTAAAGCTGGCTTTACAGGGCGTGATTGTGATATCCCGATCACGCGCTGCAATAACGACTCTTGTTATCCTGGTGTACAATGCTCAAAGAATAACCTCACGATATCTTGTGGCTCATGTCCATCTGGCTATACTGGGGATGGAAAAAATTGTATAGGTAACACCCATTTTTCAGTTTATGATCCTGTGAAAAATATTCTCGAGGATAAGTAAATCACACCATTGAGATGCTTATTTTTATAGGAAAACAGTTATTTAAAGGTAAATACATACATTCAAAATTGAAGATCTACGGGGAAATTTCAAGTCTCGAATTTTCTAGATCTAAAAGAAAAACAAATTTGATGAATTCCGCGCAAGTAAGTAGACTGTCCTTAAAATTAAAATTAATAGCGAACGCTCCTTGCACCTCCACAAAGATTTATTTTCCAATGGTAAAAGGTTTTTGCTTTCGTATTTTTCCCTCTCATCTGTTCTTGTTTTTACTGCTTTGTTTTATTGCATTTTTTTAAATTTATCTCCTATTTCTTTAGTAATTTTTTTCTATTATCTTGCTTCTGCCCACGTTGGCTTCTCTTGTCTTACTCAGTCCTGAGCACTTAACTTTCTTTACATCTCAAGTATAGTTCCAAATGATGTTTATTTTTTTAACATCTATCCTTTTTTATTGTTTCATGGTGTTGATAGACATCGATGATTGTCATAGTCATACCTGTCGAAACGGAGCAACCTGTGTTGATGGTGTTAATGATTACACGTGTTCATGCGTGTTTGGCTTCACTGGACCCAATTGTGAAACTGGTAAGCTATGATTATTATATCTCACGACTTATCGAAACCTTGATATTTTTTTATTGTTGGGGGGTAGGGGGTGCTTTTTGAAGTATGATAAGTTCTCTCTTTCCTATATTTCCATAAGTGGTACCCAGTATCAATGATCAGTCATCTCTACGCACTACACACTTCCCTAAGTCCTTCAGCGTCAAGGGTGATTTTATCTGACCCCAATGTAGCAGTCATTCCTACGGCCACACACGTGTTTGCGTCAAGTTTCAGTACTATGATTAGCGCATCACAGAAAATAAGTCCATCTTCGTCCTCGAAAGAGCTCGGTATTTCTTCCTCGGTCGGTAAGTTATTTCCTACAACTGATCACAAAAATCAAAATACCTCAGCGCCACCAACAACTGTCGAACCACGCACTAAGGAATCATCGACAGAAAAGATGACAACAGACTCGCCTGAGACAGACGAACCCAAGACCAAAGAACCAACAACGGAGGAAATCAAAACAGGTGTTTGTTTTATTTATCTTGTATTGTTGTTTTTTACTTTCATGTTTTCTGCTCTTATTTTGCTTGATTGTCTCTTCTTTTTGTCATGATTTTTATTATCATTATTTTCATTATTTTTACTACTATTATTCTTATCCTTGTGTACATTTGTTTGTTATTCCTATCTTTTTTTTCATTTTGTTTTGGTTACATTTCCGGATCTTTCTTGCTTTGGTCGTTCATTTTACTCTTCGGGGTCATTGACTGCTTGCTCATCTTGTTTCGTAAGTCTATCTGTTATAAAGTTAATTTCGTTTTCACGATGTGTATTAAGATTTGCTATTTAATTTCAGAACTTATCTTCGAATTACGTGTGAAGACGGAATGGAATGATGAATTAAACGAGAAAACCAGTGCAGCTTTCAAAAAGTTGTCTCTTGAATTTGGAAAAGTGGTGAGATCTAGCGCATTCATAGAAATGTCTTCTATCACACCAATCTACTCTTGCACTGATTGATTGATGTACTTATTCATTGATTGATTTGACCATTTCCTCGTGTGCTTATACATCCTATCTATCTATACGTATATTTGGCGTGAATGAAAGTGATCCTCGCAGTAATGTGCACTACTTAAGCAGTAGTGGAAACTGCTGCTCAAGTAATGCACATTACTGCGTGGATCACTTTCATTCACGTCTTTATCCGCAGTTCATATATATGACTTTCATATATTCTTAGCCGTTTACTGATCTGTATATTTTTGTTTTAATTTGTTTCTTTATTTCAGATACGGGAGCTATATTCTGAGGATGACAATTTTATTGCCGTAGAGATATTATCATTCGTGTAAGGATTAATAAGAAATTGGAAGTGCTAACCTTTTTGTGCATCTGCATTCGAATTCGATGTTGGAATTTACAGAACATATTTTGGTAATTAAGACATATTTTCTTGTCAATTTCTTTGCCAGGAAGGGAAGTGTTCTGGTTGAATTTAAGCTAACTTTTAAAAAGAAGCTAGAAAATTCAGAGGCATTGACGCCACTTAAAGAGGGAATAAAAGGTGGCCGGATGGGTCCTTGGAGCGTTGATCCTGAATCCCTAAAAGTAAACGAGCAAGGAGAAGGTAAAAAGACAAATCAACTCCCTTTAAAAGAGTCTTACATGATCTGCAAGTCGTGATGGTCTCCCAATCAGTCATGAATTAGACTAAAACACCTAATAAATATGCGTTTTTGACCAGGCGTGAGGTCAAGATGGCTAAATAACGGCCGAGTTTTTTTTTTTTTCGCTTTTTTAAGGAGGCGTATTCGAGGTTTATAGAAACGCAAAAAGAGATCAACCGAACAAGCTTGGTCAATAAAGGACTTGTTATATAGCTGAAAGAGGTCGCTTGTTAAGAATCAAGAACGACCTGTTTATTTCGAGAACTGGGAAAGAAGGTCAACTGTTTGGCACAATAAACCCACGAGATTCCTGTATGTCTTATTCATTTTGAATGTCTCCTGTCGCTCTTTGCAACTTCATCGCCGACATTGCAATATTTTTGTTCTTGCGAGAGATCAAAGCGGGCGGTCACGAGCGGGCAAGAAGGGCCCATTTAACCCGCTCGGGTAGCCGATCAGAACACAGATTCTCTTCTTAGTGCCAACGGACGCTGCCAAACAAATTTGAGATTATATACTAATTGCCACTACCTCAAGACGAAAATTTCATAATGCTAAGTTAGATTAACAGTCCTCCTATTTTTCTCTACCACAATTAGGACCGACGGAATCAGGTTTTCCTTTGCCAATGGTAATCGGTATTTCGTGTGGGGGATTTCTTTTTCTTGCTCTCACTACAATTTGCATCGTTCGCCAATGCCAGCGAAGCAAGGGTAAGATCAAATTAAATAGGTCGGGTGTGATGCCTACTGAAGTTCCGCTCCCTATTCTCACCTCTAACGCCTTGAATGATGAAAAGGATGGCAATACTTCTCATGAAGAAAAACCAGTCTCCCACATTGGAAACAATCGGTATGACGCACTGGGCATCTCGAATGAAGCCGTGCATTATGAGAAACTGGGTGCCTCGAGTCCATCTGCAAATTGCTTTGAGGGTTTGGGTACCTTTAATGAAGCCGAAATCTCCTCCCTTAAAAAAGCTTAGGCACACACCCAAAGAAACCAACGGATAAATCAAGGATGACGACATGGACTTTTTCTCTTTTAGCTTGCATTTTAGTAGAAAAAAAGGCGGAGAGTGATTTGCTTTGCAAGGAAGAATGGGAATTATAAATAGCTTGAAATGGACCGGAGATGAAATGTAAGATAATCATCTCATGATGATTATGAGTCAGTAGCGAATGTTCGACCATTCATGATATAATTTCTTAAAAATTCCAACATATTTAGGATTCCGTACTATTTTCTATGGGAGTAGATGCTTTTTAGTTGTTCGCTATTAAGGTCACTGCTCTATTTTTTATAATAGCACCAACTCGTGCACGTTTGTTATTTGATTTTGTGAAGCCATCGGTAAAATTAGGAGACCACAAAAAAGACCTAAAAAGACAAAAAAAATACCAATTAGAATAAATTCTAGCAGGTTTTACAATAGTAAGAGACTGTTATGCAGCCCATTTTTTGCGGAATTATTAATTAGAACAGCTCGCTAAGCTGTCCCCTTTTTCATGCAGATTTTTTAATTAGATTTTTTGACTAGATAATTTAAAAATTAATTAGATTAGACTCCGCCTTTTGCAGTTTGCTTCTGCTAAATAAAAAGATTGAAATTTTTATCCTGAGTGTGCTATTATTTTTCTTTTTTTTTAATTCTTTTTTTTTTGTGCAGTTCGCCAATCGTACGGTGCTAATCAACCATAGATAAGCCTCAGATAAATTAGATCATGTTCTCTTTGCCGTCCTTCTCCTTCTCCTTCTCCACAGAACTAATCCTGAATCCAGCACCAAGTGCTTTTGTGAACACTGCTGCGCATCAAACTCGACGAAGATCTGTTTCATACACAACATTTTACATCTCTCTCTCAGTACCAGACCGATAGAACTAAATTTCCAGGAATGACATCGGGAGCAAAGCAGTGCTGTCATTATGGGACAAAAATTTGCTAATACCACAGATAGTTATGCTAATGCTTTATTGCATCCCATCTCAAAAAATACCGAGCCAACCAAATTTAATCACGAAGCTGCCCATAGAATGGTGTTATCTGAGATTTTTGAAAAATGCCCACCAATTGAATAAACTCAATATCGACCCTTAGCGTAGGAAACGGTAGCGCACACACACAAATAACTGGGATCTGTAATAATTTAATATAGGTCTCCATAGTAACTTGACGAATATGTAAAGCGTTGAGTATTTAACAACATACTTAACACGAACATGAAGTAATTAGTTTCCGTGTCAGACATGATCCGAGAGAATGGATGATGTTTCAGAAAAATAATCAAAAGTTAGAGCGATAATTACCTTTCTTCAAATAGTCTAACTCTAGTTTACGACCTTAAAATTTGAATTTGTCTTTGAGAATGCGGCGATCGAAAAAGCTTCTAAAACCTCCATTAAACCTGTCACGCTGCATTAAAAATATCTAGCTATCCACTCTTTAGTAATCTTGAATGGAGGCTCGACAAGCTCCTCTGGCTATCACAAGATGTGCTAGTGTCTGCACATGGCTCACTTCACCTTTAAAATTATGAATTTGCATACCAAATTGTAAATATATTAGTCATTTTTACCAGTCTGGTTTGGTGTGATGATTCTAGATTATTCATTGGTCAAACAAGGTCTGTTATTCTTATGGTCTAGCCCAGAAGATTTTCGAGCAAACATCTCTATCTACTAGACCTCATGCCAAGTATTCATCATCGAGAATCCAATGCATAGGATTTAAAAAGCTCCAAACACTTACATGCCAGATTATTTAAGCTGTGTACTTTGTGGACTAATGATCTTATTTTTGTATTCTGCGAACTGATCAAAGTTCAACAAAGTGGTTCGGTTTTCGTCGTTGTACAGCTTCCCTTCTCCGTCACTGAGTTATTCAAATCCTGAATTGTTTACATTTATAGGTAGGTTACTTTGCTACTTCGTTCGCACAGGTGATCACTTTACAATAACGATCATTGAGAGTCTTAATGTTAACAGCAAGAAAAGAACAAAAACAACAGCGGTTTACCACGAAGCGAGGAAACAATAAAACCTTTGTATCTCGAGTAGTCACTCAAATCTCCAGTCATTTCATTGGCCACAGTCATATGAAACGGAAACAATTTCGCATACGTTAATTCATCATTATTTTATATTTTGGTTGATGGCGGTATCCATCACGAATCTTCCTCGCAGGTCGTTATGACTGACAAGTAAAGACTGCGTGTAAATTTTCGAGGTAGGATTCGATATGGCTGGTCCAAAGTCTTCTCTGACTTTTTCCTCGCTCCAAAAATACACGCGGAAACGACAGCTGTATGCAAAAAACGGATTTTACATCGCGATTAACGCAACTGGCGAGGTGACAGGCACTAGCGACGAAAGCTGTTTAAACGGTGAGGAAAATTTATTCATAGATGATAGAATTTTGTTGAACATGTATTATGCTGCTTTTAATGTTATTTTGGGAATCGAATATTACTTCCCAATATAATTTGAAGCCTATATTTGCGAAATTCTGACAAGAAGCCAGGGTCCGCAATGAATCAATAATTACAAACTCTTCTGGTGAGGCTAAATATTCCAATATTACGAATGCAGTAAACACTGAACATTTGAAATATTATTGCGACTTTACTCCTTTTGCCTACATAAATCAAAATTAATATTTCATTCTTTATAAATACCTTTCAATTTTGCTTTTTAGAACGAAGGGGAATGTTCTTCGAATAACTTTTTAGCCCAAATGTTATTCTTGGTCTACAAGAATAAAACATTTTTATTAATCTGCGGTTAGCGACATTTACAAGCTATAGGAAGGCAAATGAAAAGTGTACATCTTGCGTTGAAAATACCAAATTTTGCCTGCATAAAAATGACTGTGTTTCAGAGAAAAACATGATTCATTCAGTATCTTTAATGTTTACGAGTTCAGCACGAAATGAATTTTCCACCGTATGTTTGCACCTAAAGATATTCGTTGTTTTGTTTTAATATTCAACAAGAAAGATACCGCTTTACGGCATATTCATTATGTTTCTACTCTATTTTGACTCTATGTTTTCAAAGAATTAATACTGAATATCTTGGATTTATTTTTTATATAAGTAAAGTGAGATTAAGATTTTGTTTGGACGCATATAAATGAGCGTTCTGCGTAATCTATTGATACTGTAAATATATGTTATTTGCCGGCTGGGAGGTCCGTATGGTGAAAAACTGTGACCGAGGTCTTGAAAATACTGCCCGAGGCCGTAGGCCGAGGGCAGCATTTTCAAGACCGAGGTCACAGTTTTTCACCATACGGACCGACCCTTAGCCGGTAAATAACATATTTATTGTTTTTGAACTTGACGAAATTCTTTCCGAAAGAACCCGAATGATTTATGGCCGTAAATACGGCAAGATCTTCCATAAACTGAACAATTTTTGAGTGAGTAAATGGTAGTTAAAACAGAGGTGATGCAAATTTAAGAGAGATGCCTCAGCGAAACATTTTCATTTCCGTAACGATAAAGGTGATTTAAAAGGCTTCCAAACAAACTTTAATTAAGTCCAAACATTATTTTTACAAGTATCTGTCACAATCTGACACCTGTCAATTAGAGAGCGCGCAAGAAAAAAAAAAGCGTAGGAACATTTGAAAACCAACAGTTTTCTTCAAAATCAGTTAATGATCTAATGGAAAGTATTATTCACTCTCATCGACCATTCATTCATGTACGAAGATTTACCTCTGTTCATTAAGTAAACGGCGAGGAAAGTAATTGTGAGTAAATTCAATTTTTTATTTTGAAGTTGTGAGAGTTTGCTCGTTTGTTTGCTGTAATGGCGTGTTTAACTCTGATCTTTCCTTCACAAAAACTAAATTCGAACGGCACACTCCAACGAGACACAAGAGGATGTAATGCGACCTTTTCTCAAAAAATTTCTTCAATTTCTGTTGTGCAATTTAAGGTACAAATGTCCAAATTGAACGGAATTGGAAAGACTCACCAGGAGCGTATATTTGTTGTAGAACTTAAATAAAAACTTCGCTCGCTCTTTCACTATGAACAAATTGCTCGAGAAAATTCAGATATTAAATGAATGAAAGTTCCATCGTTCAGTTTAACTGTAACCAAATACCTCGCGTTTCAACTTTCTGGGTACTTTTTGTGAACGATTAAAATTAATTCCAGACGGTTTTTAGGCCGCTTGTCAACCAACGTAATGACACTATTGTTTATACAAATTCATTCTGAAACCAATATTTTTCTGTCAACCAAAGTGATTTGATAGAAAGAAAAGAGAGGATTCATAAGTTATTTATCGGCTTGAGGTAGTGACCGAAGTGTTTGCTTAAAAATACTGCCCAGCCGGAAAACGAGGTATATTTATGAAAAATGACAACGAAAGTTGGGATGTACTCGGCGACTCACGAAAGCGTTACCGTGGCCCGTGGGCAGAGATAGGAAAATACTGACCGGGTAAAGAACCAATCAGATTGCAAGATTCGTTACCGTGCCCTCTAAAAAAACAATAAATGAAGTTATTTTCATGCTAAAGAAATATCTGTCGAGTATGATACTTAGTTGTAGATTTCAACAAATTGAAAAAAAAACAGATTTATGGTCAAGAAAAAAAGAAAAAACTTCCAATGGCACAGGTTTGTGTAAACGTGTCTGCAATGACTGTGTCTAAAGCATCTTTTAACAGGAAAGAGTAATCCTGCATGAGAACATAACTCAAAATGCAATCGACTTCAGCTCTTTAAGTGACCTGTGGTTGGCATCATAAAGATCCGTTCGGACAAGCAAAGTTACTTTTCACTACTAGCCTAAGGATTGGTTTATAAAAGTACTGCAGTGTAAATTTTAATCACTGATGCATCATTGCCTTTTTGTAACGCGGTAAAAAGTCAGCTGCCAATCTTAGTACTACTTCAGTCCGTACGTGATCGTTACCCGAACGAGGAGTTCACCCAAAAGGTACATGAAAGGCAAGAGAATCGGTAATAAATGAGGTTTAGCGAAAGATAAGGTAAATTATCAATGAACCATAAAATTGTTTACCTCTTTGAACCAAAGCACCTTTCTGTTCCATAACAAGCTATTTTTAGGAATGCGGTGTTTTAATGCGACCACTTTGTAGGAGCACATGGAATGATTTAGGAAAGGGTTAGCCATTTTTAGGTCAACAATGTTAAAAATTTAGCTTTCGTGACGGAGTATTAGCGTGAACCCTCTGCTGAGTAAGAATCTCCATCACAACACTCCTTCCCCCCTCCTCGAAAAAAAACAAAACAAAACAAAACAAAACAAAGCCCGTAATATCACAACTGTTTTCATCATTTGATACATATCGTACAAAATGTGTTTTCCCTTAGCGGTTTTGCAGTTTCTCTCTATTGGACCTGACCTCATCGCCATCTGGGGACTGAAGGCTAAAAAATATCTGGCAGTAGACAACAAAGGGAAAATCTTTGCTACGGTGAGTCAAGTCAAATAACTTTCGGTAGAGAAGCCGCTGACCGTTTGTTTTATCAAGCAATTTTAATCTTGGATTGTTAGTGGTTTTCTGTTTTATTCGTTCATTCGTTGGCTTGTTTTGTTGTACTTTTATAAATTTCTACTTTTTTTTTCTCAAATTTTCTTTTGAATTTATTCTTGTTTTTCTAAAGATATGTTTCTGCAGTTTTGATTCATATCCCTCTCATGACATGAGGAGTCATGATCAGTAACAATGAAACTGGTGTGCTTAAAGCTGAGATTATCCGAGGCATCAGCCCGTTTTCTGGAGCAGAGGGCCAAATATTTTTTAATAATCCTGAATTAAAGTTATTTCATAGAAACTTTTACTTTTACTTTTACCTATGTTTCCTACTTTTTAAAATCTATTACCATCTATTGCATTTACTGATTCGTTGGAATCATTTCATGCAAATAAATTAATTTAAACAAACAGAATTTGGGAACAATGATTCGCCTAGTTAAAAAAAAAAAAAGAAAAAAACAGCAAAAGGTGAAGAACAACTTAAAAAGCACCTAGGATAGTTACGGTTGGAAAAGATTTTAGAGGTGTTATTTTAAAAAAAACTATTGAGGACTCGCCACTTATTAGACACCCATAGCGCTTTCCTGAACTATTACATTTCTTTCTATTTACCTTCAGGAAGCTGAGAGAAAAGAATGCGTATTTCGAGAGTTCTTTGGAAAAAACTTTTACAATATTTTTCGCACGTGTCACTCAGACGCAGACGGTAAGGGTTGGTACCTATCCGTAGACGAGAATGGCAGAATAACCGCTGAGAAAGTTTCTTACAGTGATGAGCCGAGACTTCATTTTATCGTTAAAACACTCAAGGATCAAGAAGAGAATGAAGTTAAGGAAAAAGATCCTGCTGACACGTTGAAAAGCCAAAATAGCAACAAGAGATGTGATAAGAAAACTGCTAAGGACTTTGGGCTTCCCTCCTCAGAAATCGTGTGGATCATGCAGCAACCTTACCATTTTGAGGGTAGCATGTCAAGCACGCCCAGCCCCCCAAGCTCTTCGTGTGTTTCTGGCAGTTCGGCTTCCACTGGAGAATGGACTGGATCGGGCGAATACTCCACCTCGGTATGATTAGTGGTGACGAGAAGTACAGCTCGTTTCATAATCGAGTAGGAGAAAGTTTAACTGAGTGGTTAAATGACAGTGTGGCTGAGCTTTGAATGGGGGAATTGACCTCACGAAACACTAGTATTTCACTCAGAAAATGTTATGTACGAATGAGGCTTATTTTATATACCCTGGAACAGGGAAAACTTAGAACTGGACAGAAAAAATGTCATCTTATGATCACGTTGCACAGGAACCCCATGTAACTTTATTGAATTAGCTCCTTCGTTTTCAAACCCCCAGTTATTCTGATAATCATCAAAATGTTGAATGAAAGAAAGTCCTTGCTATTCTTAATATAAGAACTTGACTACGTCAAAAAAGTAAATTATTACTCCGTTTTCTTCCGTTATATCACCGAGTTATATTTCGAAAGTTTTATCGTTCTAATAAGGGCGGAGAAAGGTAATGACAAAACAGTTTTCCTTAACTAATATGGAGGATTGATTTCTTTGCTTAGATCGCTCAGTTTCTAACATACTTTAGTCTGCTAACAGAAGCTTTGAAGCAGAAACTTATCACTGGGCAATAATTGATGAATTGGTAGCCTGATAAATATTTATATAGTGTATTTAAGAATCTTTGAATTATTTGAACAGTCGACGGTATTCAGATATGTATATTTTTAGCTCTAAAATCAGAAGGAATGTTTTAATCCTTGTGACTCAGTTATATGAAAATATAATCATCGTGATTGACTTACAACTTAATGCGATGTCATATAAAACTGCTCTGGTATATCAAATAGAACTATTTTCTGCCCATATTAAGTACCCCAAGTAGCCACATTTCGCTGACCCGAAAAATTAGTTCTTAGCAGAATTACGATATCTTGCATGCGTTTACCCGGCAATGGGTCCATAGTAGTATAACAGAGGACCTCTGAGATTACAGTCTCACTTATGGTGGATTATTTCGATTTAGTGAGCCAACGCTCTGTATACATTGTCATACGCTCTTGGGATCCAGATGATCAGCATGTATGGCATTTGCGGCGGCACTTTGTCCGAACCCACTTGCTTGTCTTGCAGCTTCCCTGCTTTGCCCAAATCTTGCACATCACATGACCATCAGAGCAAACTCGAGCTTTGTTCAAGAAATTCAGAGATACCAAATGATCAATAAGATAAAACAAGGAATAGCCCAGACCATTTCGGTTCATCTCTCAGGGTGTGTTTAATAGTGTGAAAAGTATTTTGAATAGCGAAGGTCTAAAGCAGGCTTACCCCGACTAAGATTTTGGATGAATCCACGGTGGCATTTGAAAATTCCTCTTTCCCAGTCTGCTGTTTACCAATCCAGACGAGGAATTGTTAAAAATATGTATCCTGATACGTAAGAAAAGGATAAGAAAATGGAACCGGAACTCTTACGTTGAAGCTGAACGACTTATACTTCTCAGAAAGTGCGTAAAAAAGACGACAGAGAAAAGTAATCATTAACTATATGCACATTCACAAAGAAAGCGATACACTCAGAAGCCAATTCTAAAGTGAAATTATACCTTTCTTTAGACTGCAATTCGTAGCAGAGCATCGTCGTAAAGAAAGAGGCTTTGCTCGCCCAGCGCAAGCTGTCTCATTCAGTGGCTTGTTGTCACTCTTGGAGCAAAACACTCTTCTTATCTGATGACCATGCCCACAAGTCCTGGAGCATCTGCTCCACGAGCTCACCTTTAAAGGAGAAATGTTAGTCGAAAGTTCTTTCAAAATGCAACGGGTGGGAAGTATCTTTCCTATGGAATTTCGAATGACGAACAATTGGATTCGTATTCAAAACGCGATCAGTAGGTCCTTCGACTACAAGTTTAATGTTGCAACTAGCCAATTCTGTTCCTGAGTCAAGAAGTGGGGAGAAACACTCCACATTTATTTCCTGCTCTAGCCGTTTCCTTTGTGCTTTACAACAGAATAGATCACAGTCAAGGCTTCGCTTTTTGATATATATATATATATATATGAATACGTATTATATATCTTTTGTTTTCTCATCAAAAAAAGACACTTGTTTGATAAGAGATCAAAAGGCGTATATATTTCTTTTTTTTTTTTCAAATTGCGACGTTTTTGAAAAGGGGCGTATATTTTTCTTTATTTTTACTCACCCTCCAAACGGGTGCCACTGAAACATTGGTGTTTCTTCTTGGACAAGAATTAGTGTTGCACCTAATTTAATGAAAAGAAAAGGATGCACCTAAGCATAATCTCCATAACAAATTCTTGAAAATTATCTTGTAATAAAAATGACAAATTGGAGAGAAATCAACTTTCTGTATAATATACAGGCTTAGATCTCTATGATAATCAAAGAAGTTCGGGTCTAATAATTCCTTTCCACATCATTTAACACAAGCTCACCGAGCGAAACTTCTTTCCAAAATAAATGTGTCCAAGAACAATCAGAGTGATGCAATCATTCAATCAATAAAAATTTTCCACAGATTCTGTTATTATCAATCTTAATTTTTACAATAAAGATATAATTAAATTGTCGTTTCCATACCTCTTTCTGGTGATTGGAGGCTCTTCTTTACACAGTTTCCAGGAGGTAGAAATCATATCCTTCCCAGCACAAATCTTCTTTCGCCGCTGAATTCCACCTCCACAGCTTTTGCTGCAATCCCCCCAATCCTCTACGTGCCATTTGTATTGAGTGGGGCATGGGTTAAAGCTGCAGTCTTCCCACGCTAAAGGCGGTGGATTGTCTACAAAGTATGGATATATTTTAAGACGCAATCTCTCTAAAAGCGGCTCGTCGCATTTCGGTTCCAAAGGATCGATTTCTTTCACATTTTGCTCATAGATCTGTCTCATTCTAAAAGTAATCGAAACAACCTTGCTTTTTCGAAATAATGCAAAGTATTTTTTTCTGAGCGAAAATCCCCTCACTGCGCAAAGGTCGGTCCATTTTTAAGAGCGCTGATCATCAAAAATTGCGCAAATTACCGTGATCGTTTTTTGGCAAAACTCTTGTTATATTACAGTTTGACACCCACCTCGCCATTGCTGCCATGACCGTAAATATTCAGCTTTTAATCCTGGTACATAGTCAGATATGATAAGAAATAGCCTCACCCTCGCAAAAAGATTCGTCCACCTCATTCTGTTCGTCCATTCCAAAACACAGGGTCTTTCTATTTCGTTTCCCTCCACCGCAGGAGACAGAACAATCACCCCACTCTTCTGCACGCCACTGATAGTTTTCCTTCTTCTCTTTCTTTATCTCCACTTCGCTCCTTTTGTAATTTTTTAGTTCTGTATGACGAGAACGAGTGAATCATTAGTTACGCATAACAATTTTATTTTTGTTTGATATGTAGACAGCTGTCAAATTTACCTCTGTAGTATTATAGAGACTAAGAATTCGTTACCAAGTTTCCTTCATATTAGAGTAAACGTACTCATCCATAACAGGAGATAGAGGACGGTGGGTCAATTGTGGTCCACCATAAATATTTTGCCATCGGTATTTGGGGCTTAGGAAGGGAAACAAATATACGTAGCGGGAATAGACCATGAGAGCAAAGAGCGTAAGAAAGAAATGAAGTAGAAGAGTAAACCACGGCAGTGAGTGGAAGAAAGCTTCATCTGTTACCTCATCCGAGGGCTCATGAACGATAGTATCGTGCGTGTAATAATAAGAATAAGAATGAAAAAATAGCTTGGAGGGTTCCCTTCGTTTTGCGCATAAAAGATCTCCTATCGTGGCGTTCTCGATGATGGTGAATTTATGCTTTGTATCAAGCGAAAAAATCAGACAGCCTTTAATTCATAACGCACAATACTGGTGTGACATACCTTTCTTACAAATATAGCTGCGATCCATATCACATCGATCAGAGCCCCAGCCTTTTCGGTTTAGCATCAGGGTACAGTCCAATCCAAAGCGAGGCTCTCCTGGATTCCAAGCAGAGTAAACGACATCTGTATCATCAGGCCAGATGAAATTACCTCTACTAGGGCTGTACTTTGCACCTGTGCGTAGAAAACGAAATTAAATGAATAAATTTTATTTTTCACATAGACTTGTACGTGGTGGGCTGTTTTGAACAGATGATTTACAACAACTATCAAGCAATCATTTGTATTATTTTCTGTTAGTCTTCGTGTTTTGTTTTAACTAATCGTCTCATTTGCGCTTTATCAGTCTCCCGCTTCTATTTCTTGTGTTTGTCTGAGTTGCACAAATATTTGGTTTTATTGTTTTTTCTCCTTCCTCTTTTTTCAGATCGTCATCGACCTCGCTTAAATATATTTAATAAAGCCAGCAGATACATCATTTCCATAAATAACTCTGTGGTCTAAACGTAATTGAAATCCTTCTATGACTATTTTTTTTTTTACCTAGCCAATAAAATATATTGTTAAGCTGTTTTTTCTCCAGTTCTGCTCTCAAAAAAGTTTCTTCCTCTGTACTTCTCAATGTTAGGATCCCTGCCCCTTGATCTAAACATTTATTACTTGCTTCCTGCAGACTTGTTCTGGCCAAGTTTATTTGATAACAGGCATCGTGATAAGAAATCCAGCCCTTTGGACAGGAATCTGTAGAAAAAGGGATAATCGACAAATCATGGCAACCAAGTGAATTTGTGTGGATGAATACATAAAACAACATAATAGCGTAAGGGTGTCTACTTGCCTAGTGAATAGGTAACTAATGGTTGTTTGCCAGAGGGTCCATAACTGACTCACTGACTAACCGTGGGACCTACCCAGATGGTAAATTGCCTGGCCAACCGATTCAAACTCATTTACTGCTGGCTAAAACTACTTTCCTACTCTGTTCAAAAGTATTGGTGTCTCAGTTAATGGATAAATTCATCAAAAATTTTCCTCAACTCAATTTTTTTCCTATTAGTTATTTACTTAAGAGGCATGTAGTTCATAAGTTGTTATAATCATTTAAGGATTTGCCTAAAAATTAGCAACAGCTGCATTTGAACTTGACCGAAAACCATCTTTCAATTCACCAATCCATCGATCAATCCATCAATCCCCCCACCCGATCTGCCCTCTCTGTCAAACAATCTGTTCAATCAAGCGTTCATCTATCCAGCCATCCATCATTCATCCATCCGTCCATACAACCATCCATTTACCCAATCCATTCATCCTCATTTTTTTACTCACCCACGCACTCGCCGTCTCACGCATACACGCATCCAGCCGCTCAATGAATCATTCACTTCATTAGTCTTTCTTAATTCATTCATTTAATGAATATGTTACAAATGAGAAGTAAAATACAAAAGTTACCACACTGTTTTCCGTAACATCTGCGATATTTTGCCGGTAACTTCGTTTCACTGCAATATTCGGAGGATGTTCGATTCCGGTCACTCTTGGCACAATACACGTCTCTCGTCTGATTGCCGGAGCCACATGGAATAGAGCAGTCATCCCATTTTCCCGTGTGCCACATGTATGGATAATCTTTTGGAGTTACAGAGATAAGAAATAACATGTGATAAGCATAAGAAACCAAACCTTCTAATACCAACACAAAAGTTGTTCCCGTTGTTACTCCTTTGCCCTACCATGCCACAAAGGAGCGTTTGAAAACTTAATTAGGACCCGTCCAGTGATTTATGGCATAGGTACTACTGAAATATCAACGTCATATATGGCACAATAACCTGACGAATGTATACAATTTTGAAATATTGAGACGCAGTAACATATTAATTACGTTACTAACCTGGACATCCATACATGGTGTTAATCATCAAGATATCACTTGGTGTGGGATATTTTCTTTGGCCAATCTTGTCCTGATACTTTGGATCCTTGGTCTTTATTGTAGTCAGATAATATCTTCGGTTATGGTTCAGCTTTGCAAAGTAGTCTTTTCCGTAGTGCATAATACTCAAGTAATCGTATTTGACCTTTAACGTGTCCTGGGAGCCATGGTAATACTTCTTGAATTGGTCTGATCTACCTGCGCGAGCGAGATAAAAATAAAAAAATAACCAAGATTTTTGGGTCCTTGAAAAAGGGAATCCTGTTGCTTTTGTTATTGGTACTTTTCCTTGTTTGTTTGATAGTTGATTATTAGTCACTTGCAATAATGTTTGGTAGGTTAGGAACCTTAAATTCAATTTATATCCTACCTGGTAGAATATTTTCCCAAAGTATTTGTACGTATTTGTCTCTGTCGGGTCTAGACTGGGTGTGCCATAAGCCAAGGGCGTGCCCCACTTCATGAATGACACTGCCAGGTGGGCAATGATCTCCCAACTTAATTGGTTGGTAACTACCAATTCGACCAATAGAAGATGCGCATCTGCATAAAAAAATCAATTGGATATCATTTTCTTTCCACACTCGTCTTACAATTTCCTAATAATTCAAACAGTAGATCAGTATTTGCCTTCGCGTTTAAAAATCTAGAGTGAGTTCTTTCATAATCCTAACGAGTTCTTTAAAATGCTTTAGCTACCTACGGCTCCGAGGGTCCTTCTCCCTGTATAACTCCACCCAGTCTCTGTGACCAGCTTTCTTTGGTACGAACTTGACGCAGGTCTGTTCAAGCCAGTGTCGTATACCGTGGTGAAATCTATCAGCTAAATTATGTCCAACTGTTGACCATTTAAAACAAAAATTTTAGGGATAAGGCTATCAGATGATGTCAATCTGTGAAAGATAGCCAAAAAAACCTGAGATGAAGCACACCGGTTGATATTTACCGGCCTCATCAAAAAGTTGAGGTCGAAATTACCGTGAGACCGCAACCTTTGTTAAAGTATAATGACATTTATGCGCAATTAATAGGCTCACAGGGTATGTGGACATCGTCATTGTGCACTTTAATGATAGCACTGGACGGAGAATAAGTCGAGAAATCGATGCAACTCACGTATCCTGGAAAAATAACCTGTTATTATATGAATTGATCTTCGTTGTAAATGGTGATGTGAACACGACGAATTTTTACATGAAAGGAAGAACTCACACTTAAGCTAGTATATCATTTATTTTTTACTGTTCCGTTCTCACCGAGGTCAGATGGAATGTAATAGGGCACAGTTCTTTCTGGCCAGAGAAAACTCGCTTTCTCCCACACGTCGGCAGCCGCTACGTCTTGATGGAAAGGACTTGTCATGGCTCTCTGCAACTTGGTTAGAAGGATATCACCCTCAAAGTCCTCTGCTGAAGCGATTTTCCCTGTAAAAGACAGAAAAAACAAGCAATCTAATAAGTGAACAAAGCAAAGCAAGTCTTAACGTATTTTTTATTTAAAAAAAACAGTTTTATTGCAAAATGACCATTTTTTTTTCAATCTATGAAAGGAATTAGTCCTTTGCTGGTCTTCTGCCGCACTTGTTTAAGGTTAAGTCAATGAGACTATGAAAAAGATGTAAACTAATATTCTCATTAGATCCTAAAGTTTCCTATGTGCTTTGAATATGAT
Organism: Pocillopora verrucosa; assembly: GCF_036669915.1. Classification (NCBI taxonomy): domain Eukaryota; kingdom Metazoa; phylum Cnidaria; class Anthozoa; order Scleractinia; family Pocilloporidae; genus Pocillopora; species Pocillopora verrucosa. The sequence continues at coordinate 753,583 of NC_089325.1, read as the reverse complement.
GCAATTTCCAAGCAGGCTCGGTGCTTCGTAATCGGTACGTTTCTGCTATTTTAATTGTTATTATGTTCTTCCTTTTGTTTTGCTTCGTTTTATTCACATCAACCTCTTATTTTGTAGACGTTTATAGCTTCGTGGCCTCCTTCTCCTTCAAAACATTCCAGCGACTCTCCATGCGCTTTAAAACTCTCTTGAAGCCTGGGACCCGCCACGCATTCGCCGCCATTACGAACTGCGAAATATCTGTATTCTTTGTTCTGCGCGACTTCGGCACATTTTGTAACGGAATCAACTCTGGAGAGAAAAGAGCGCAATGACCAGCTGACCAAGTAATTTGACCAACGATTAAGTCTTCCTAAGGACTTTTGACGCCAGGGCTAGAAGTTTTCTTGAGATTATCGTTTACTTATATTTGCAAGAGACTGAATATTACTGTAATGTAAAAAATATTTCCATATACTCTTTTCTTTTCAGAGATTCTGTCAGTTGGCAGTTTGTGCCCTTTTGCGTGTTTACAAGTTATCTGCGATGACCTAAATTTGCAGTATGTTCAACATTAAACCAGAAGACAGTGACTCTAGCTGTTGAAAAAATTACGAAGAACCAAATTGCAGTCATTGCGTTTTGCAATAGACACGTTGTGTACCTGATAAAACACTTCACGACTGACCGTTTTGAAAAGACCCGTAGACATCACTCAGATAACTCTTGCTGGCATGCTATATCCGCTTGACATCACAGGTTACAAATTTAAAATCAAAGTAATGCGTGTAACCGTTTCAAGCGCGGAAATAGTTATTTCAAGGCAGTTTTTATTTAATTTGTTGGGACGATGGAATGATTCTCCAACATCACTTACAAAGCACAAAGAAGAAAAAACCCTTCAATTAAGGAGACACCTCAACAAGGATTCCAGAAAATAGGTTAAAATTTATCACCTGTCCCAGTATAGTCCTTCTAATCCGCTATGATGACCCTCTAAACTCATTACTTTTGACGTGTCATTTTCTGGAAGATTCCAACAACCCAGGCTATCGTAACCTTTAAGATAAAAAACATTTTTGCAACTTTGAAATATGACCTTGACACTTAAGAGAATAGACCTGCTACAGGCCAGGTCACCAAGCATATAACGGGAAAATGGACTTAAAAGATATGAAAATCTTTAGGCCATTTTAAGAAATAAACACACTTGAAGGTTTTTCAAAGATCTATTTGTATGTCTGTCAGAAACGGAACTGGCTTGAACTAGCTTGAAGCAGCTTGTTCTCGAAAATACAAGGCTTGAAACAACAAAGGAGTTTACGGCCTAGCAGTCGAAAACAGAAAAATCACTGAGAGGTATTTCATCTTACCAAGTTTGTTACCAGTGTCACCGGTTGCCACCAGAACAAGCTGGAAAAGTGAAACACATAGAGCGAAGATCATTTGGATCTGTTGTCCCAGGAAACTGAGTGAGCTTTCAAAATGTTACGTTCGAAAAACAAACTCTTCACCGTGCACATGAAGATTGTCACTTTCAAAATTTGTCTGTGATGAATAAATAATGCTATGTTTTCATAGGATGAACGGTAACCAAAGCTTTAGTTTGACCTGTAAAGTCACTAATAGGCTACCTGTAGTGCTAACTTGCATATATTGAAAGTCATGATACACAGGTCATCAGCTAGGTATGACCTGCTCCATTTCGCTATCGCTGAAAAGTGTACCGACTTATGATGTTTGTCAACAGTTTCCTCTGAGGAAAAATTTATTGACGAATAATTTTTTACTTCTTCTGACGGATTACTTTTGATATATTTAAAGTTCTAAAGAGGCCGCTACTTTCGCTAACTTTTTTGCCTCGAAGAGCAAGGGCAAGTTTGATTCCTCTAAGCCGTAAGTTTTTTTTCCTATCAAAAAGGATTCGCGATATCCAAACTGATACAGTTACTAGATAATTTCCTAGAATTTGCAATTTTCCATCCATGTTCTTATGTTACTTTTTTCTTGTAAAGATTATGCGTCATTATATTTTTACTATACTAAATGTGGTGATTTAACCTTATGAAATAATCTATTGCTTCATACGTTTACTTAATTTTAGGTGAAGAGTAGTCGATCAGGTACAGTGCCATGTCATCATCATGTCATTATGAACCATTCACGTTGTCTGCGATTAGATGATTTACGTTAATCGAAATATGTAAATCTCGATCATTATACAGGCTTCTGTAGTTAATCATCGAAATAAGTTTATTACTGAAGAAATTGGACAACCTTCGGATAAGGCAAACTCTTCAAAGTATACATTCGTTCTTCAAAATCTCCATGGGAACCACTCTTTTGGTCATTTCAGTGACATTACAACCTGTTGATACGAATTAGTGAATTTCTGGCATTGACTTAAAACCAGTAATGGATAATAGACATATGGCATTTTTTTAATTGAATAAGCGTTCTCGTTCTCGGAGACATCCTTGGAACCGTCTTGCTCCCGAACAAGAAATCTTGCACATGAAAAATGTGCCGTGGCTATGAATAGAAAGATGACTAAAGCCCTGGGGTCTCTCGAGGAAAGTGCATAAAACAACAGCGTAATGCACATCATTCACATAAATCTCTTAAGATCAAGTTTGCCTCGGTATGTTCTCCACCAGTTAAATGCTTTTCCTAAATATAGAAAAGGACCGTGTGTAAGTAACGTATCATTTTAATGTGTGACCACTAAATGAGAGTATTAGTAGACACAACATGATAATACGTGACTCAAAATCACTGATAAAGGAAAGAAGCATCAGAAAATTACTTTTCTTGTAAATCGTAATGTGTTTGTAAAATGAGATATAATTTGTTCACTTGTTCTCACTTAATATTTTACTATAACATAAAAACTGTACTTATAAAACACCGAACGTTTCCTCAGCTGTGTTCGGCAGGATCTTATCGAAAAAATGAATGATAAGGGTTTATCGTTTGACTTTCACCGATTTTGTACAATGTCGAATTACAAAAGACTTTAGACTTTCACTCTGCTATCAGTGAACATTTAATTAAAGAAAAAAATAATAACCTCAATATCACGCACTTACTCACCAATCCTTTGTTAGAGCGTGGCTTCCGCGCTCTCTGCTTTGTTTCCTAGGCAATGGTTTAAAAAAAAACAGATATTCTCAAAAAGTTGTTATCATTTTTGTCACACAAGATTACTTAAGGAACATTAAGGCTAACTTTAGCTATATCGACATTTGGAAAGAGCCAAAAATAAAAGATGAATTTTCATTTTTTGTTCCCAATTTAAAACAAGGTACTGCCTTAGACGTGACTTATTTACCTACTGAAATACTTATTTAAACAAATTACGACCTTTTTTCTACGACAACATAAAAATCCGATGTTAGCATAGAAGTATTGACTGCAAGATCATGATAGAATGTAAGACTGAACGATTCAGCAAGAAGAAAAGACAACGGCAAACAGGAAAACCAAATTAATCCTCCTCATCAGCTGTTTAAACTCTGAAATGCTGAATCACGTGAAGAGAGACGTATCTTGCGTATGTCATGCACGCGCGACACCAACTGATTTCCTTGTTTATTAGTCACGGAAAATTTGTAGTCGAAATGAGGAGCTCTGCCAGGTAAAGCGTAATGGATCCTTTAAAAGTGTTGGTCTTGCTTGTACTCGGAAACAACCTCACTCATGCTTTCTTCAGAAAAATCACTAGAGTTATTCGAAGGCCGTGTTCTTGGAAAGTGTGTAAAGGGCACGAATGGAAAAACGACTGGAGCCCAACAAGTATTCCACAGGGGAAGTGTATAACGCAAAATCGCAAAGCACACCATTCTTACACTGAGTTGAAAGGCAATCTCATATGTCCTCCTACGGTTCCTTGTGCAAATCTCGATCAGAAGAGAAGTATATGTAAGTACTTTACAGTGTATACCTTCGTGTTTAGAAATTATCCACTTTTACAGCATAAAATTGACATGAATGTCAGTCTTGTTTTATGGGCCAATTTCAAAAAAAATGTCAAAAGGGGCATTTTCCCCAATGGCGAGTTTTTTGTTAAAACGAAAATTCATAATTCATACTCTTTGAATTAAAAGAAAGAGGTGATGACTTGGTTTGAATTTCACAGTTCTTAAACACAACTGCCTCTTTTCGCCTCAATTCGAACGTGCGCTAATCATCAAACTTTCATGACGTTAGATTTCCAGAAGAGCGGACGATCGTTATCGAACAAAACACACCTCGCTTCAGAATAGCAAAGTGTTGAATTACTCAAGAAATTTGCACCAACATCCAAAATCACCAAATTAGAAAATTAGAAATCTTAATTCGATATTAATCCGGCACTGACATTTACATTTTTCAGACAGCATTTGCACGTTTTCGGACAGCATTTCTTTAAAAGTATTAGAGTAGACGAAGATTGAGCTGATTTTTTCAATATGCATTATCTAGACTATGATGATAATAATTCTTCAATTCTGCTTCCCCCATCTTATGGGAAGGTTTATTTTTTGGGAAAAACATCTCAACTTCTCTTCTGGTGGAAATAAGTTGAGCACGTAGGGATAACAGGTGGCCATATTCTCAGTCCATATTTTTATTTGTGTTCGGTATCAGTGAAATAAATTTCAGGCCTGACTTTGCGCTAACACGAGACAGTAAAAGTCGTCATCAAGGTACAAAGAGAAGAAATTTGACCGTCGATTGGGTTAAGTCTAGTTCGTTGACAGATTTCTGGGCTAAATGTTTAGATCATGGCAATAAATTGCAGTTTTGTCACCTGCAACAAATATAATAATACCAGTTCATTGAAAGGGGCGACGGTTTTCATGAATCGTAACCTCTTGTAATAACCAAGGATAAAATATGCTCGAGCAGAAATTTTTCTTTTTCGTTTGTTTATTTATTTTGTTTTGTTAGTTTGGATTTTTTTGTTTTTTGATACCATATTGATTGATACTATTGATACCAACGTGAAATATTTTTTTCTTTTGGTTTCTTTTGGAGAGTAGCTATAACGATGTAACTTCTAGATTATTCCAAGTTGTATTATAATCGTGTAGATGTGACAATACTGGACCGAAATTATGGTTTCATAATACTGCAGCTGGAGTACAAAGAGAATGTATTTCTAAAACTCCGAATCAACTTCTATTGTTGACAGGTGTTGTTAGAATTGTGGAGTTGAAATGAAATAGTTACGAAGAATAATTATGTAATTCACTCACTTGGTTTGTTTTTGTTTGTTTGTTTGTTTGTTGTTTTTTTTTCGGTAGGCTTTTTTAAAATTTTTACTTGATTTCTATTGGTTGTCTTCTGTACGTATATACCTACCGTTTGGAGAGGCTGTAAGGAGATATTATGGTCGTAAATCTTTGCCGTGAGATTTAAAAACGGATTTTATGATGGCAGGATTAACTATGAGTTTGTGTCAGCAGTGACTGAAGTCAGTAGAGTGCTCAGGTTAAGTTAAGGGTCAGGGATTATGCTCTTCAACAGTAGTTGAAGAAGTTATCTCTCTAAGGAAGGCTAACTGGATTACTTGTTATCAAGAGATTATAATATTGTACGATTCGTTTAATTTACCTACTGTCTATAACGCCGCTGACAATATACCTTGGGCACAGTTTCCCATGCCTTGTGAATTGCTTGAGCGTCGTTTGTAATTTTTCTTTGCCGTTTTTTGTCAAGTTTATTTTACAGCTAAGGATTTTGAGGCTATCCTGTAAGAAGCAATAACTTCGAATCGCCGCCGGATAGATCCTCGTGCAAACATCGTTGTTTACGAGAACACAAGGTATATGGACGCCTACAAGTTGTTGTGTCGCATTTATTTTCGCCAAGCGTAACAGGCCCCAGCAAACATAATCTCTTGTTGTTATTTAGAGATAGTCTTCATAGTGTTTGTATCTGTCTGATGAATTATACCTCATTAGTTGTTTTAAACAACAATACACTCCAAAACATTTTACGAATGTTCGTTTGTTTGAAGTTGACTTAAATATTCAAAAAATACGGTCACCGAAATTTTTTTGTACTTATTAGATGGCAATAAAACCCCATACCTCAGAAAGCATACATTTCATTGATAAAGAAAGACAACGACTAAAAAAATAGTTCAGCCCTAGGAGTAATGCTTCGTTTGGAATAGCACAAGATCATACGGAAGTTTTTCAAACCAAGACTTACCAAAATGAGCACACATAATTCTCCGACACAGAATCAGCCTGGAGGCGACTGTTACATCAAAAAGTGCAATGTATAAGTAATTAAAATTATGTTAGCAAAAAAAAGATTTACAAAATTTTATGACTTTTTTTTTTTGGTAAATCTGACAGGTTTCCGGTTAAGTTTCCGCAACAGCCTAGTCTACTCAGTTTGACAAAGCATCGAAAACAGCACGGAAATCATTATTGCTAGAGCTCTTTTTTTCTTCCTTAAGAAAATCGTACCGTATTGAGGTTTTGGTAGGAGACGTAAGAGCAGTTTATTCATGCAAATGAGGAAAATGAAGAAGTGCTAAAGCAAAAGATAAACATTCTTAATTGACCCCAATTGAGAATGAATCAATCTCATAAATTTACCTCTCTACTCAGTGATGACCCCAAATTCTCATGTTGTAAGGGTAATTAGCAAATATCCTACAATCAGGTCAACATTAGTTAACCAAAACTGTTTTAAATCCAGTTCGTGCGTCGCCGATTGGAAAAAAACGTTATAATCAACTATACTGTATTTTTGTACTCATTGTATCCCTAGCCTGCATAGACTGCATAAAAGTCAAGAAGAGTAAATATCCTATTCATGGATTCAGTATTTTGCGTCAGCTGGGTAAACTCTGAAACACTGAATTGCCCATACGTCCTAATTTATCATGAAGACTTTGCTACGTTGCATTTCATTGTTCACCACCCGGCCATAATATCTTTGAGTTGGGATAGGAACCTCTTCGAAAGCGCAATGTCTCTTTTACAAGCTCTTAGCCTGATTTTTCTTGGTAACAGCCTCGCTATTGCTTATATGCCTACTAGACCATGTTCTTGGAAAACCTGTAATGGATACGAGTGGAGAAACGACTGGAGTCCATCAAACATTCCACCGGGCGATTGCATTACACAAAAACGCTCTGCGCACTATTCCTATACAACTCATCACGGAAGTTTCTATTGTCCTCCTACGATTCCTTGTTTCCCTTTATCACAGAAAAGGACAAAGTGTAAGTGAGCTTTCTATCCCTTACGAAATGATATTTCAAAGCTAAGAAAAGTCTATGATATATATACTTATTGTACTGTCACAACGAGAGCCTAATAATTACGAAGTGTTCGAGAAAAAACAAAAATGCAGATTTTGATAAACGTTGTCTACGGCTTAGCCTTTGTAAGGTCTTGTAGCCAAGGGCACTGTTCCGCATCTCAAAAACTTAAGTTTGACTCAGAGAAATGAAGGAACGTTAACAATCTGAGTTCAGTCATATTGACGGAGTCTTTCGATACCCAGAGAGGGAGTATTCATCCTAGTCTTAGACGAGAAATTGGGGGGAGGTGGCAAGTTTCTACAGAAACTGTGGTGCTGCGTCGGTGGGAGAGTTGAAGGCTGAGCGATTGGAGGAATTGTGGGTTGTGTGTGGGTTTATATGTAGAAAATGAAGCTATGCTATTGGTGGGAATATGGTGACGAGAAAACAAGAATAAATTAGTTGAATGAAAAGACGGGATTGTTCAGTTAGTAAGTTTAAGTCTGGTTTGTTAACTGGTCCGGCTGTGTTGTAGCAGTGGTTTCCACCATGTTCACTGACCTACCTTCGGACTAAACACCGAAGCTCCTCGCTAAGCGAGCTTTCATCAACAATTGGCCCAACACAAGATACAACTTAAACCTCAAAAGATCCTAAATATGGTTTCTTTTTCAAATCAAGTTTACCTTCTACGGAAGGATTAACAGTGTTGCTACGGGTTCCTCGCACGCACTATTAGTAACCTATTAATGTCTGCCATTGACGGAAGAAAACCATCAGCACGAAAAAAAACTACCCATTTTCTACTAAAGAAGGCCGGGTATAAGAGTGAAATTTCCGCCACAGGTGGGTTGCTGCCGGACGAGGCAACATCAACTACTTTCTCAGCTATCATTCCACTCAAAGCTCACCTTTCAGTTGTAGTTACCGAGGGAGTTGGAAGAAATGGCATACTACCCTTAATTGGTCTCTAGCTATCCAGTCGATCGCCTCATAAAAGAGATCAACATCTACGTGAAGCCTACCAACACTGGCTTATTGTTGCATTATCAAGGTATCGTTCAAAATCGCCGCAAACGATGCGTATTGAACACTAAGCTTGATAGCCCTTCACCATCGTCTTTTTCTGTGCTTCATTCCTTAAAGGAAGCGCCGCGGTGACTGAATGGAGAGATTCTTCCCAAGAATAAATTATACCCTGAACAGCTGATCAATTCAATGATGAAACAGAAGGCTGTCTATCTTTGGAGACCGCACAACCTTCTACGCTTTAAAATTTCGCTGTTTCAAAATAAAGGCTCAAGGCCAAACATGGAGCAAAGTTCCCTGACCAGCAGTCTTTGTCGATCCTCAAGGATCACGACGGCAGACCACGCTCGAAAAAAACTTAAAGACCTCTGAAAGTGAGGTAAATAATCCGACCCAAGTTCCTGAATTAAGTCAAAATCTTACTTTTAAGTACATGGATTACAATTCGTTAACAGGGTGTGATGCAACATATGTGGGATGCACGCGCTGACGCTCACACGAACTTGTGAAGTGCACCGCTGACAATCGTCCTCCATTGCTAACAATTACGTCGGCAAAAACAACAATGTTCTCGAAGACTTACTGGGAGGTTGTCACATTTTCAGTAAATGCATTAAAAAAATTGATCGTTGTGGCTTATTGCTTTTTCCCAATCAATTAGATTTAAAATCTAAGAGAACGACCATTGTTAAAATGTTAAGGTCTCGAAATATATAATTACGCTATAGAGTCTTCTTTGCAATCAATCAATGACGTACTGATTGAATGGAAACTTTGGTTGCTTGCCTAAGTATTTAAAACTCTATGTATTACAAAAGCTTTCACGAAATCATACTACTTCATAACTATGATCGATGTTTCCCCTTTCATGTACCATGCAGAAAGATATCTATTATATATCTCTATATTCTAAAACAGGACGTTACATCCCTGAAGCATTCTTAATGCTTTGACAGGTGCAGGCGAAATATTCCTCCTTATCCGCCCTTAGATTTTTCTCCCTATTCATTTTATTCAACCATTAGTCAAGATACACTAATCCCTTTTGAAATAACTCGTTTAGAATAAAATTATTTCAATGAATCGCCTCCTAAAGATATAATTTCAAGGTTAGTTGACAATAACATCATTTCCCATTCCAGCTGTGTACATTCATAAACCCGAGTATCTGTAATTCGTCCGTCAATCCAAACAAAAGCTGATAAGAAAACAAAATATTTCGGTGATTGCGCAGTCTTGAGCGCTGTAAGACACCATGGCGGTGTCTAAAGTCTTGAAGCTTCTTATGCTCGCCAATACCCTTGAATTTGTCTTTTCCTGTGGCGGCGGCGGAGGGCCATCTCCATGCTCATGGACCACTTGTGCACACCAATGGAGAAACGATTGGGGTCCTTCGCTTCCCCAAGAACAATGCCGGAGGCAACATCGTAATGCTCACCATATTACTACCACTCATAATGGCAAGACTCCTTGTCCGTCTCCATCGCATTGTAGTCCGAGCACTCAATACAGAACACTATGTAAGTGTAACTCGTAAAGTGTTAACTTTTCGGTTACCTAACGGTTACATTGTTTGGCTGTTTTACGACCATTAGTTAACCCTATCGAGACCCTCTCTCTAAGAGATCAATATAACCATGCTTAAGAATTAGGACAATAAGGCTTTGAAAAATTCCTAAATATCTTGTATTTTTTGCTGTGTTCTGTTGGTTCTTACATTGATCCCATGGCCATAAATTCTAAACCCATATTGTTTCTTAACCTTTTAGTCTAATTAGTAAAATAGAATTGGGTTTAAATTTTTGATATCTATACTTTGAAGTTCTACTTGTAGTTTTTATTTCCATGCGATCACTCGCATTCCGTTGACTTAATTAGTTTTTAGGCCACATAGATATACTGATAGTACCTGTTTAAAGAACCAAAAGGCGACAATTTATCTTTTTAAAATCTGAGGCCTTTAACATTTTGCTATGGTTGTCTATAATGAATGAGTACATGAAGTCCTTATTTCTCCGAAGACAACTCTTTTTACCAACAGATCACCCTATTAGAGTTGTGTAGGGAACGAAAGGTTTTAAATTCAAAGTTAATTCCTCGTTTATAAATCGCTATTCAATACATTATTTTACGGCAAAGAACGGTAAGCCAAGCAACAGATAAAATTAATATCAGTATCATATTGTGGCTTTATTTTAGGAAACCCATTGCAAAGATTTCATTGTAATATTCTGCTTGAGTAAAATCAACCATTTACTGTTTCTTCAAATAGGACATAGTTTCGATGCATTTTTTATTTTGCACCTGTGAAGCAAAAGTAAATATAACCGTGATATCACGTGTCACTCAGCAAGGCTGTAAGAAAGAAACTAATTTTTTTTTCCGATGAAATTTGATTGACTAGAGCCACGTAAATCTGCATTAAGCCAAAACACGAATTTCCCTTAGGCTGAAAAAAAAGAATAGTTTTGTTTAAGATCTTTAGAATTTTGTAATTAGATGATATGTTGACCCAAGTGAGATTAATGAATGACACCAGAAGCAAAACGCAAAGATTCATAAACGGCTGTGTTTGGAATAACGTGAAACCTGAGGTAAATTGCGTCAATAATAATTTTCCTTCGTCTGTTTACAGTAAAAAATTAAGTAAAATCGTAATCGGAATTATCTTTTCTTAAAAAGTTGTATTTTTTCTTATCATGGCAGTAAAGTAAAGATAAAAATTTTACTCACCTCCATTAAGAGAAATATAAAAGTTGCAGTCTGGTTAAATCTGATAATTATTATTGTATCATTTTAGTTATAATTATTATTTAATTATTATTTTTTATATTATTAATAATAATAACATCATTATTATCTCTACTGTTATTACTATTATCATTAATATCATTCTTTTTCTTTTTTTTTTTTTTTTTGATAATTGATCTTAACACTCTCATTTCGTCCGAATTAGTGCATGCCGGAAACTTCATTCATGCCGCCGTACATGCGTTGAATTAAGCTAGTTAAAGGAATACTTTAAGAGATGACTCCTATTTTCTAAAGAATCGTGTTGGTTAAGAACAATCTCGTTGGATATTTTATGGCCGCTCGTGCTGCGTTAACTTACTACAAAATTAATCTCGTGGACTACGAAGGACCATTATTAACCGGATAAATAAGCTAACCTGGGACAAAGTGAATAGGCAATGGTAAATACTAAGGGCGACTTAGTTTCCTAACTGGGTGAAGAAGCAAGAGAGAAAAACGCACCAACGATAGACGGTATCTCCATGCAAAGTTCTATCTTAAGTAATCTTGAAAGCTCGGCTCAACTTGAATTATCCATCGAGGTTTATGTATAACTTTTGCCATTCTCTTTATTTTACTCCACAGGTTCGTGTAAAAATGCTTATTACTGTCCGTTCCACGCATGGACCGGCTGGTCTGGATCGGTTCCCCAAGGGACATGCAAACGTCAGAGTCGTTACCGCGACTACAATCAACACACCAGATATGACATTAGGGACAACAACTGCCATGGTATCTCAAGCATTTGTGGAAACCGAGAGTACAACTACAGAAACTGGTGTAAGTCAAATATACGGCGTTCGTAGGTTAATATGGCAGTATCTTGGTTTTTCAAGTAATTTCTAGGAAAGCACCCTAACACATCGGAGCCAGCCACTGGGTTAATACCGATACCTCGATTGATGACATTTAATTGTGATGAATTAAGCTGCCGGAACAAGGAAGGGAGCCTCAGATTCTGCACTTCAGTCTTTACTGCCCAGCAGATTCCATTGTTACAATGGAACGATCTTCTGCCCTTGCTAAGATTTAAAGCTGCATGATGGATTTTAGGAAATGGCCTCGCATGTTTGTGCGTTGCCTGGTCTTAGCAGGATTGAATACATGTCGAATAAGGTTAACTGAATATAGGCAAGATCCTGGGACGGGATTCTATGTGAAAAAATCTTAAAAAATAAGAATCATTGAACAAATAATAAACAAAATAGAAAAAATACCTGAAAAGAGCTGAAAAATAATTATCATTATCATTTGCTGTCCTCTCATCCAGGCTCATGCAAGTATGCGACTTGCTCCCTCGGTGGATGGAGCAATTGGGCGGATCTTTCATCTCCTGTAGGTGGACATTGTGCCTCCCAGCGCCGTACCAGGAGCTACAGTCTTACTTGGCAATATACTGAAAGACAAGACAATTGCAATGGTATTGGACCACAGTCCTGTCCGTCTCCTCAATCAGAAGATAGAGAAAAAGGTAAGAGTCAGAAGTTAGATTGTGGGCCATTTTTGGATAATGTTCACTTTCGAATAGAGATGAAAAATTCTAATTTGTAATTAAATAAAATAGTTAGCATAGCCACATAACATCTTTCAAGTACCAAATTATGGAAAAAATGCGTACGGTTTGCGCAAATTATCAGAGAAATGAGAATCTTAAAATTATCGTGAAAACGTTTATGCCACACAATCCCAGTCATGGAAATGCAACTTTTTACTTTTAAGCTTTTTGTCAATTATTAACATTTTCAAATAAAAGAGTACAATACTACTCTTACACGTCAGTCCACCTAACCTCGGATTGCCAAAGGTGCTGAATTCTACCCTTCCCCTATGTCCTTTTTGTTTATATAACATACACACTACTTATTCAGTTCAATGAAGTGAAAAAGTTTTCCTATTTGATCTGACCTTTTGATCTATTATAGTTCGTAATAACTCAGCTCAGGGATGAAAAACCGTAGTCGTATGTGACATTTACCTTCAACTTCAACCATTATTTACAGTTTCTTTACAATTTCTGTAACCTTTTAAATCCTAGGAGTAACTAAGACAGAATTTATCCTTGTATCAAGAAGACCATTGATGAGAATAACGAAAAATAGCAATTAGGAGACTATTGGTTGATCCAATTCCAAATTCTTCAAGCTCATATCCTAAGGATGATATGGCAGACAATAAGGAGAATTGCAAAGAGATCTTGGGAGTGAAAGGGTCGAAAAATTAAAAAGAAGTTTATGATGATCGTTAATTACCTTAAATTGCTATTTTGGGTACATCGCTTCACTTCTCCGTACGGTTTAGTACTGGAAGCAACAACATCGATTGTCCGCTTTAAATATTCATCTAAGAGCAAGCTAGATCAGCAAAAGGAAGTTTTTTAATAAAATATATCTTTCGTTATTAAGGCAATATTCTTTCTCAGAAAGGCGACAAAGATTATCGCAAAACAATCTCCATTTCTTCACTTAGTTGTCACTTGTCCTGCCCTTGGAAATCCGGCACACGGGAGCTGGGATCGAGACGATTGTCGAGCTAACCCACAAGTATGCAGGTCAGTTTGTCTCCTTCGATGTGACGTTGTCAATGGCTTTCAGCTGGAAGGCCCGTCCCAGCGCACATGTCAGGGAAACGGTCAGTGGTCCACGCCCTGGAATTCATACTGTAAAGGTATGGTGCGATAATAGCGAGCATGAACGAGTTGGGTTAAAGGTCTGTGGAGACACCTACTGAATCACGTTGGCAGTTGTTTTCAGTCCTTTCGCTATCTAATAAATAAATTCCTAGTTGCCGTTGGTCTATTTAGCTAGAGATAACAAGTGACGTGGAAATGTGGTGAGAGCTAAAAAGTAACTCATAAGGCGCAGGTAGATACGTCACTAATGCTCTTATTGCATTTTGACGTATTCTGTGATCTGTTGCATGTATCCGTCTGTCCTCTAATATATTATAGGTAAGAACCAATCAAAAGGCGTGTACATTTCAGCATATCACATAAATTGTTTTTGCTTCTGTTTTTTTTTTCACCTGCTACGGTTTCTAGGCGTATGCTAATGAGCTACTGGCGTATGAGATTAGTTATTGGATAGATGACAGGAATTTCGATAATTTTCTTGTATCCTTTTTTCTTTTTCTTTTTCTTTTTCTTCAATTCGCAATTGCAAGACGTTCGACCTCCCACCATTATTTGTCCAAGTTCGATTTCTGTTTCTACTGATCTTGGCAAAGCAACCGCCAAAGTTTGCCTACCCAAAGCCGCCGCCAGCGACAACAGCGGTCAGCAGCCGACGATCACCACAAGCGTAGGTGCTGAAAGTAAAGACTTCATAGCTCAATCAACACCTCACCAAGTGGTGTATACTGCAAGAGATGCAGCAGGTTTGGAATCGAAATGCACACTTCAAATAACAGTATCAGGTCAGTGATTTTCTTGGGGTAGTTAATCCTAAGTAATTGTATAAAGTTTATCTTACCCGCTTGCAAAATGTTAGGTTCTCATTCAAGCGAACAATAATTTTTTTAAAGAGAAAAAGAAAAGAAAAGACTGGTTTTGTAGAGTTTGGGACACATGAATAGTGTATGAAGCTGATCGAAGGTGTCACCGAAATTAACGAAATTAATAAAAAAGAAAGCAAGTGCAACAACAGTTTAGATAAAAAGTGTTCTGACATGCACCAACTTAATTTTTTGCCAGTACAACAAAGGAATTAGCAAAGTTATTATAGCCGTCAATCATAACACATGAGTTTACTTAATGTATAAAATGAGACAATTTTCTTTTTATCAATCGCCAATGATTCTTTCTTGTTGTTCTACCTTTTCTGCGTTACTGAAACATCAATTCTGCGTCAAATGTTTTGCTTTCAAAGAAACAATTATTGTGACTCAAAAAGCCAGAGAGGTTCTGAAATGCGTTCTTGACGACCTCCTTTGTATGTTTTTTCGCCTACAGATACTGAGCGACCTCGTGTTGATTTTTGTCCGAGCGACATCAAAAGGGAAAGCGAAAATGCAGTGCGGGTCACGTGGGAGTATCCTAGATTCGAAGACAACCTTGACAAGCCCCCAGTTCAGCTTCTAATTTCCAGCAATAGAAATCCGGGAGTTGAGTTCCCGTGGGGTATATATCCAGTGATTTACGAGGCCTCCGACAGGGCAGGAAATAAGGCTAAATGTGAATTTACAGTGGAAGTTGGCCGTAAGTTTTAATGTGAAAAAGTATACTTGGCACATTTTAGGTTAGCAAATTTGACAAAAAAGAGAGTTTGAGGGGTTAAGCAATGAGTAATAGCTGAGTTAGTACCATCCATATGGATTAATAAAACCTCAGTATATTTATAAAAGTCATCGCCAATTTGACAGAAATCATGATTTAATGAAACTACAAAGTGATTGTGAATAAATTATTCCCAGCTCTAAAGAGGTAGCTTGCATTCGTTTTAAACAATTTAGCGAGAAATTCCAGGGTAATCAAGAAAAATTATGTGCAAGTGAACTAAAGATCTTATCTAGCGATGATTGTTGCTTTTTCTTTTTCATGAAGTCATTTATTTTCTAATGTTTCTTGATTGTTAAATTCATTCATTATTTTCTTCTATAATGCCCCTATGTGAACTTATTCATCTCTCTTTTTCCATTCCATTAGCGGTACCATGCAAGTATTATGATGCTCCGGCGTATGGAATACGAGCCTGCAACAAAAAGACAACGGATTCTAACGGTGTGAAATATGAAATGATTTGCGTGATTCAATGTAAACAGGGATACGGATTTTCAGATCCAACAACACCAAATACTTACTGGTGTCGATCGGATGGAGTGTGGACCAAGCTTTTTTATGGAATACAGCATATCCCAGTACCCGATGGTCAACGACCGTGGCCTGATTGCTCGCGTAAGTTATTATGATGATTAATCTATCTTAGCGTTTAAGAGGAAAGTAGGTAGAGATTATATAAAATGAAGGAGCGGAAAGGAAAGTCGGCTGATGGTACAGGCCTGGATGGTCAGCGGCTTTGGCCTGATTGGGCGCGTAAGTTAGTGTGCTGATTCATCTACCAGGGCGTTTAAGGCCTTTAGAGCTCAGGGCAGTGAGCAAACGGAACGAACAAGGGGCTGATGATCCAGGCCTTGATTGGGATTAGTTGGTTCCACATACGATATTCATACAACCTTTTAAACGGAAGTCGGCTGCTTTCAAGAAGTCCACAAGAAGACTAAGTTCATCCTTTGAATGAAAATAATAAAAATAGTATTTTGGCCTTCAAATTGGAGCATACATTTTCAGCTATTTAGAAAAAATGGAAGCGGTATTTCTCAGGAAAGAAACTACGGTATGAGCCCCCAGGTGAACAGATTGCTGTTTTCCGGCGTCTCAAACTGAATTGAAGTTACTCTAGAGATGATTTTAGCATTTCCCTGCCAACGCTCTGATTGTCCCTCTCTGTCCCCTCATTTCCTTCAGCTAAACCATAAGCACCTTAACATCACCTCGCCTTTTCTCTTAGTCGCTGCTTTCATGAACAGAGGATAAAAAGACTGAATACTTGATGCATTACAGCGCGTGGCAAAGCCGAAACTTGAATTTTCAATAGATTGTTTTGGATTGTGGAACTTGTGCTTGAAAGACTTTATTCATTTCTCAGTCTTCATGAAAATTTTATAAGGGTAGTTGGTGAAAGACCTCGTTGGTTTGGTCATGGTTATATTTCACTTATTGTGACGAAGAGGTTTCATGTCATGTGGTAAGGACTCTAAAAGACTTCCTCTAACAGAGACAGTCTATAAACATTATTCTAGATAGGTTCCATTGTGATAATTACTTCCACGCTTCCTTTAATGACGACCTTTTATTGCAATTATTTTTCAACAGCCGAACAAAATGTGAACGCTGCCAAGAAAAACTTCACTTTCTACACTGGTTCTTGCGAAGATAACGAGCAGGAAGCATTGGCACGAATTCGCCTGAACTTCTTGAATGCCGTGCAAAATAGTCCCCTGGCGAACTACGCCTTGTGCGACGTCAGTCAAGGCCAGGACTGTGTGGTTGAAAACGTGAAAGTGTACTGCGGACAGAACTCCAGAAAGAGAAGCGTAGGTGGACAACGCGTCATCACATTTGATTTTGTAATCAAGGATATGAAGGCCTCGTCAGATCCGAAGGAAGAAGCCCCTAAGTATGTAGAAATAGGTCTTTTTAGAAAATTTTCTGAATGAATGCTTCCTAAACATAAGAAGCTACCACGTTATGTTAGTCCTTCATGCTGTCCAAACCACGTATAAGGGTCAGTCTCCTATCAAATGATAAAATCTTTCCGTGAGCTACCGTTCCTGTCGAGCAATTCTAAATTTGTTTTCTATCCAAGTATTTACTCATTTGTTTCTTCTCTTTATGATCACTTCGAATGAAATGGAATACATGAAGGAAAATTTTCTCCACTCATCTCATTTTTCATTCATTACTGTGAAGATCACTTTCATATTCACATTACTGCCTTTTTTCATTTTTTATTTGATTTATTAATATATCTATTTGATTCGTCTGGTACCTCTTCATAGAATCGCTAAGATAATGAAAGATCTGGACAGTTTGGAATCGTATTTGAGGGGGGATTTTGCAAACGATGCACAGATGCCTGGAATGCAAATATCAGCAGCTGTCAGTTCAGCTGCTTGCCCAGCCGGTAAAGTGATTAAGGTTGTACCTGGTGATAGCTCAGAATTGGAGAGGACTGTCTGCAGTAAGTAACAAACCAAAAAGCATTTTCGTACTCATGCTATAAGCTACACGGGAAGTTTTGGGGTTTTGAAATATCCTTCTTTTAGCACTACGAGAAGCCATGCGGAAGATTTCAGATAATTGTAAAAGTATTTCATTTTTAGTTGGCAAGAGATTCATAAAACCTTAGATTCATTTAAAGCCTTATAAGCTTTCTATTGCCTGAAAAAAATGATCGTCCAGACAATTCCTTCAGCTCTTATCCAAAGCTCAACATACCGCTATATTTTACGGCAATAGAGGGGATGAATGAACCTTAAATGACCTTGGTTGGGTACCTTACATTTCTTTCCGCTCTTTGTAGTCATATCACCTCTGTCATTAATGTTCTTATGTGATGGCAAACTTGTAGTCTTACGATTCAGATGCGTTTATTAACTAATATTTTAAAAATGCACCACAAACTCGAAGTACCTTGTAAGTTTAGGGAACTTTATCAGTAATATTGACAATGGTACTAGGACCGAGTGGAGTCCAATTCGGTCTGTAATCATAAGAGTGATTCACAGAATTTAATCACGAGAATGATTACAAACAGAATTGGACGACACGAAAGTAAAAAAAAGAAACCATCAGTGAACTCGGCAAAATGCGAGACAACAGCGCACGCACTTGACGCGTTCTGTCCACTTACACGAGCGTGACATGTTAACTGTCCCTTTAACTGTTCTATTACACTGTCCAGTACAAGCATGACGCGTAAACTACCCTATTAGTGCTCAAATCGCGTTTGATAATTTTGTTATAGTTTTGATTAAGTGTTTTATAACCTCAGTCGAGTGCAACGCCGGTACATTCTATAACAAGGACACCCACACTTGCCAGAACTGTGCGGAAGGATCCTTTCAAAATCGCACCGGACAATTTTCGTGTGAGCCGTGCCCAGCAGGAAGATGGAGCTTTGGAGGCCATTCCAAGAGTTTCATAGAATGTTTCGGTACGTGAATGATTTTATGATCAGATCAGGTTCACTTTGAATATTACAAATATTCAATATTGTTTTGCAATTTTATTGTCTTCTTCGGATAGTAAAAAGAGACAAAAATATATGGTAATTTCTACTAAGAAACGAAAAACCCCTCACTCTTCACTGATTGACTCTTCCAACGATAACATGAGAGTAGGTAATAGCTCGTGATAGTTTTTCAACTGCCTCTAGCCAGAAGGGTCTGGAAAGGGGTTGCCTCTCGTAATTAATTAGAACTTTGGGCAGTTTCTTAAGACTGAATTATTCCAGAGACACAATAGGTATGGGGAACAATTCTATTCTGCTAATTGAAATTCTCTGACTATGAACAGAAGCCAACTAAGTATTTCCAAAGAATGCGCAGCAAAGAATATGTTTTATAGAAAAAAGCAATGTGTTCTTACGGTACCAGGGATTAAAATAGGCATTGCAGATTTTAAGGGTTAAACCTGCTGAATTACTTAGTACTGGTCACCTTAGCCAAGGGGAATAGTAATATCCTAAGTCAATTTAAAAAGTAGATTCAAAGAGAAACATTTTCACGACGGAGCCATGTCGGCCCGGCGAGACAATATATTTATTTTGAATTTGTGTACTTAGAAATCTGTGAGCCAGGAGAGTATGCAAAGAAAGAAAAATCTGGAGTTATCAACTGTCTGATGTGCCCAATTGGAACGTACCAGCCAAAATTTCGCGCCACGAAATGTGAACCCTGTCCAAGTGGAAAAACCACTGCACAGAAAGCTTCTACTTCCATAAATGATTGTCATTAACCCAGTGGTAACTATCTGTCGTCACTACTTGATATTACCACCATCACCATCATCACCATCACTATCACCATCATAATCATCGTAATCATCAACGTCCCTATCGTTGTACTTTATTAGCAATTTAATTCTATACACTTTTATGTTTCGGGCTATTCAAGCTAACTTTGTGCTATAGATTGAAATCTATCTTGAATTGAAGAAAAAATCATAACTAAATGGGAAACGAGGTACGATAACTCGAACTAAAATCGTTCCCCTTCCCCCAGTCAACCCAACTACTCCAAATGATTTTCATTTCCCATGGAGGCTCGAAAAATCGGGAATCCACTGTTCGTGTTCCACATGTTTTCTAGAATATGGCCATTAAATCTCATAAAAATGGAAGATTTTGGCTCTTTAGCGAACTTCTATCAAAAGAAAGATCAAGACAATTTCATTTCGAAAGATTATGGAAATTTGGAAGGCCTAAACGTTCTTAACATGACTTCGAGAGGAGCAATGAGTCAGTTTCAAACCACTGATACAAAATTGTTCTCTTTATTTCAGGAAGTGAAGCTTTCCTGGTCCCAGGCGAATGAAAATTAGCATACGAGTGTAACTTTAAGCATCCAAGTGACAAAAATAATTTTCTATGTTTAGACCGTGGAAATTATTCAGTGCTGTAGAAGTAGAAAAATAGCTGTATATGGAATGAAAGGCAAACGGTTCCAATTATTTGCCAAGAAAATAAATAATAATGAAAGCCAAAATAGCACAGCGTTTATTCATTTTTGTATGTTAAAAATAAGTGAGATGAAATGTTGTGAAATTTCGAACCGAAGCGGTGCATATTTTCATGGTTGATTTTTAACCTGGTGAGTAAACCAAGAGAATATAAATGTAAACCTATAACGTGCTTACAGTTCTTGGATGGATGAAAATATGACGAAGACCAAGATAATGCCTCCGGGAAAACGGCTTTTAGAAATTAAAGTATGATCTTATACGGAAATCTTTCTTTTTACCCAAAATCTGCAACTGCATTACTTGGTGAAGATATGTCATCAACAAAGGACAAAACACAGCCGTGCTGTGACTGATTCTTGCAGAACATTGTATCTCATCTTTAGCGAGAAGATTGCTCTCCCCAAGGTAAAGTGTAAACAAGGCACCAACGAGTATTGATATGGATACCATTTTCGATTCCATGCATGTTCCTAAAGGTTGTTGAAATAATTTTAGAATCGAATTTGAATGATGCGAAGTAACGCTTTCAAAAAAATCCAAAAAGGATTCCAAGAATAGGTGCATTGCTTTTACAATTTGTTGTTTCCGGCATGTGTTAATACCTCTGAAATTACTGAGAGTGAAACGAACTGCAATAAAAAAAATTAGTGCTGCTGATTCAACGGCATTTTCCAAGGTGATGGTTACCGGCTCAGCTTTTTATACAGAGATTTCACTTCTTCATGTGAGTATCATTACACCTGAAAGTCTGTTTTGAACTTACCTTAGCTGCATGGATCTGTGTTTGAGTAAGGAAGATGAAACATTCAGGTGAGAGGCGAACGAGACGTTGCTGCAATACTAAAATTGTCTTGACAGAAAAATAGGCAAGATTTCTATACAACCCCATTCTTAATTATGCATACAGTTCTTGGATAAAGGAAACAACAGAAAAAACAAAAGAGTTTGGAACGACAGCTTTGTATTAATAATCAGCTATTTGTTTCACTTCCTTGCTGTTATGGTGCTGCTCGCGCTGCATCTTCTTTTAAAATATATTATAGTTCCAAACCAGCCTTGAAAAAAAATATATTCCATTGACATGTTAAAATCATCTACACAACTAAACGTTCTAATTCTAAGGCATTCGGGAGCAAAATGCTTACTTTAATTCCGGATTAAAAATCTCCGAAGACCGCGCAGTCGAACAGCAATGTTTTCGTTGTGGATTCGTCTATTGTTACATCGGCAAAACGAACCCAGTGCCAAAACATTCCAGACAAGAATATTTAAAAAATCTGCTTTAGTGTAAACCTAGTCTTGAAGAGCAACATACTCTAAACATATTTTTGGGCAATATTTGTGGTGGTCTTTCAGAATCAATTTTTTTCTTGAATTCACTTCCTCTTCATTCATTTATTTATACTCTTCCCCACATCTCAGAAACCACCGGTGGCAGATTTTAACAATCTCATTTCCGCACTTTGCAGACCATCTGGTTTTCACATGAGAATAATTGAAAAACATTATTTTGATACAAATGTCTTTCAAGTTTTTAAACCTTTTTTTCATTCCCTTCTTGCATGGAGTTTTCTTATCATTTTCAGTAGCTGTAATCACCCAAACCATTTGCAACTGCTAACGTTATCTGTCTAGAGTTATCTGTTGGAAACACCGCACGGCCCCTTCTTCATACAGTTCTTAGATAAATATAAAATACAAATATATGACGAAACAACCTTAAGGACTACGACTTTGTTTTAGAATAATATGGGATGTGAGGAAATCTTACCAAGCTCTCTAAATATAAGCGCCGTTGAAACCATTTCGTAACTTCAGACTCGAACATTTCAAAATGTTACTGACAAGTGCACCTTGAAAAGAAAAATTGATCTTTCAGTCAAACGGGCATCAAGAAGTTTGAAGTGAGGGAACTAAGCGTACGAGGGTGAAAGGTTTCTCTTTGACGTTGGTCAGATTCTCTTCCCAATCAGTGCATCCGCAAACAAAGAACACAATGTTATGACAAAATCAGGTCAGCTCTTGACTCGCTAAGGCTCTAATCTTAAGACCAGATGTCGATTGATAGTCTTTTGGCTATTGAATATTTTTTATTACCGCCATTAATAATAAAGTTTTGAAGCATCTAGATACCTTTGGGAAAGCTTCAAACGAAATCCTTGTGTCTAATCGGTTCGGGGTTCTCCTGTAATTTTGTACAATGAAATAAAATAAATGAGAGTTTGGTTGGCTGTTGAATTGAAGCTGGTACAGATACTGAAATTTTCTTATTTTGCAGAATAATATACGGCCCAAGCTCACTTGGGAAGCTTATTTTGACTAGCCTTAGCTGATTATGGACGCGGGGCAGATGATGGAAAATCGATCCTTCCAGAAGAAATCCAAAACGTACTTTTCGATTCCTAGCTCTCCTAGAAGTTTAACACCGACACACCATTTCGAAATTCACCGTGGCGAATCAAAAGCAAGTTTATTTATCTGTTAGCCGACGTAGTACTTCACCTCTTTGTAAAAGTGCTTTTAAAGAAACATAATCCAGATATCCCGCGTCTAGTATTTAAAGGAAAATAAAAGTGAACACTACTCTTAACTCCTTAATCTTATCTGATGTTTTTTCGATACCAGCATGTTTTAAAAAACTCCAAGTTAATAAAATAATGCAGTGCCAAGAAATCTGCCGTAATCTACGAGTGGTTTCGTCAATGCAAGCTGCTTATAACAGCTCTTATGGATATAAACTGTTCGAACTTGGGTAGATAATGTTGGTAAGGTTTCTTTAATCATTTGATAAATTGATCTAAATCTTTTACTTATTCTCAGTTTTTCATTCCTTTGTTCGCTTTACTTTGCATGTTGCTTTTTTATTATTACTTCGTTATTCATGCTATTGCCGGATTTCTATTTAAGAGATGATCTGACAGAACTTGATTTTAAAGCTTCTCGCACATCCTAGATTCAGGAAAAATTTTCAGATTTATTAGCGGAAGAAACAGAAGAATTGATTCAAAGTAAAAGAAATTAGAAATGGCATTCATACAAATATTCATATAATGTTCAACAGTAAGAACATTTGTGTGTCTCTGTTATGTTGGTTGATAAAATCAAACCACCCCACGTGAATCAACCGCTGGAACCAAAAAATAGGATTTTTCTTAGGTCATAATACTTCCTACTTTTCCCTCACTTTTTTCTCTCCGGCAGAAACTGGGTCTTATGGTTCGCGACCACTATTTTCTCGCTTTGGTTCTCGTTCTGCATTTTCCTTCACGGGCCAGATCTGGACCAATCAAGGATCGAGATATTACTAGCTGGATAAGAAACGAACGTGGCAATCCGCCGGAAGAACTAGAAAAAAATAATCACACCCAGTAGTGAATATTTATTTGAGCGTGGCTTACAAACAAATTACTTAGCGCAGCAAGGAAAAATCAGTGACACCTGGATCCCTTGCTACACCCATTCGAAAATGGCACTGATGTTTTCATTTTCTTCAATGATGTGCAAAATATTAAAAAATTCCTTTCATACGCCAGATATCTTCCCTTACGCGCGATTGGGCTAAGCGCTTCACGTAACCAAATATGGCTTAGCTTAAACTTGGGAGTTTTCGGTCCTTCTCCCAAGGCGACATTCTCCGATTTGAAACCTAACGTTCTATGGGCGTTGAAAGTCTTCGTATAAAGCTTAATTCAAGATGACAGAGCGTTTTATTATTGCTGCAAGAAAAAAGGGGACAAGTTACAACTTACCACTTACACGGAAACAAAAAAAAAAAATTCAAGGGCAATGAACGAAATTCCTTCTAATCGCTCTAAAATATGTTGCCCGTTGCGGCCACATTTCGAGTGAAAGATGTTTCCTGTATTCTTATTATCAAAAATGAATGAAATTTTGCCCTATTGATTGCGTGGTCGGAATTCTGTTTTCTTTTTTCCAGGTTTTTTTTCTACGTTCAGGATCCGCGATTCGTTTCGGCTTCTTTGTTGATTTTACCTTTTGCTTTTAAATTTTTCGAGATTACCATCATCACGTTTTCGTCCCCATTATTTTCCGTCCATCGACTTTAGGTCAATTATAATCTCCACGGTTAGTCGGGACCTTCAGCAAACCATGACGACGACAGCTTAAGGTATGTGGAAAAGCCAAAGATCTTATCAGTAGAATAAAAGCTTAGGGGGTGCGTTTTAAGCTTTTAATATCCTTGGCCGTCATTTGCAAAATAACAACGCCAAATCAACAAAAGTTGAGTAGTCTGCGGGTGGAAATCGTTATGTTAACAAGTCAATGCTGCTCACATACATTATGCTGAATTTGAGATGTAGCGCTATAAGTGATGGTAAAAACATCGAGCCTTTGGCGAAATTTTAACCCAAAATTTAAATATGTCATGCCAATTTCTTATCGTTTGTTTTCCTTTCCAACCAGTAATTAAGTAGGAGTTCTTTTGCAACCACTATCGTAACAATGTACTCTAAAATCAAATTAGCGTGTTGAAATGTGTGACAGATGGTTTTTTGACTGCAATACTCGCCGGCATATTTGTCACTGAAGATCTGTACCAGGTTCTCATCGACCTTCGCTCTAAAACAGTTTACTTAGTAAGTAAATGGTTTCAGCCCGGGGGGGTAACATGTGATCTTGACTCTGATGATGACTTCCGCTCAGGTTGTCGAACTTCAGTCACCACTACCGACAACAGTCCTTTTCAGGACTACACTCACCCGGACGATCAAAGAGCAAGGCACTAGGGAAGCTATAAGCTTCGAGGAACAGATAATATCCAATGATAAATGTACGAGTATTTTGTGTTTTTCACGACGTACGAAGCCTACTTTTTGTAAACACATGAAGTTATTCAAGAATTAAAGCATTGATACAGGGCGTGAAATTAACTTTTTTTTCTGATAGCCACTTGGCTCCTAAATTCTTCAAAGTGGTAGCCAATTCAAAAAAGTTGGTCGCCATTTTCAAAGACAAACAAAATCTTTCTTTACGCTGCCAGCGTTCAAGATAGACCCTCCAAAATTAAGTTAGGGAAAAGATCTTTAACGTGCTACAAAGTGGACACTAGGATGGATGATATACAACGTTCAGGCTCATCTAAATCCAAGATGGCGTCTAGTTATCGCTCGAGATGCATGTGTTACGTTTTGGAAACAAACTTAACGAGGAAGTTTGCCGCGGATTTATCTTTGCAAATTTTTTTAATTCACTATATCTCTTGGTAAGGCTATGATGAAACGTTCTAGTCGCCAATTTGGCGACTAACTTTCAGGATTTGGTCGCCAAAGTGAAAAATTTAGTCGCATTGGCGCCTGTATTAGGCGCAATTTCACACCCTGTGATATCATGATCTTGGAGTAATATCCGGCTTGGAATCAGTAGCTGGGAGCAGAACAGTATGACAAGCGAAAGGGGTTTTCTTCTATTTTTATGAGTTAGCTACTCTTTCCTGATAGGTTTATGGGCTATGGTAAATAAAATAATAATCTTCATTCCCCCTTGAGTCGTATCTCAAGACCTGAATGCTCGTGATGTTCCTCTTCGATGTATGTAATTACCTTCAAACACCGCAAATGATATTTTTCCAGGGAAATGTAGCAAAGCTTCCAATTACAATCCAATATCTTGTTAAACACCAAAATTACAGCAGTAGGAAGAAACGCTTTTGACAGAAACATTGACCCTGGCCACTGCAGACAAGTTAAAAGTTCTTAAAATTAGTGTCAACAAAAATCGCCAGGTCCTACGCGCTACTTTAGCAAGATACACTTGTTCATTTTCTATGTGTTTTAATTTGTCTCCAAACATATCTATTCTAATGGAGACGCGGGCAGTTTTTAAATAGTGTAGCTTAAGAAAAATTTCGTCATTATCAGCAGTTCAGCAAAAAATGTCAACGTGTATTTCTTAATTTAAGTGAAATTTTCTTCCTAGTGCTTCTCTTTTTTCAGCGAACAAAGAATCGAGTTCTGTTAAAGTCAAATTGAAGTCTTTACATTTCCTTCAAGGATTCTGATCTCAAGTATATGTTCCAAAGAACCTACCACTTTTGCAACTCGAGAATCTAAGAATATGATCTTAAAATTCAGTTTGTACATACATGGTAAAAATATTAAAACAATGGTTGGAACGAAAAGATCCAGCGATCAAAAAGGATTAACCTTTAGCCTTGTAACAGCAAAATAAAACCCGACGAGGAAAGCGAAAATTGAAGAACTACTCATTCTTTTCAAATCATCATGGCTCTAGCGTAATAAAAAGTAAGATGTACACCGGAACTGGTAGAGGTGATTCTCATCCATCCGTTACTTGCTGCTTTAGTTCGGTCACAGCTGTACATGCATTTTACTTCACGGGTTAGATCTGAAACAATAAAGATTCACATATATGTTGTTAGTGAGATCCACACTCAGAAACTTGGGAAAGAAATGACTAATGTGATGCCCGCTGGATCGCCCAGAACGTACATTCATTTTTTATAACGCAGAAGTTGAATTATTTATTGTGAAACAGCAAAAGCACATAATCGCTGAAACCTGAAACTTGGCCAGGTCCGTCACAATCATTAAGTTATATGTTTACGCCAAGCGCAGGGAACCTTTGGCCAAGAATCGCCGAGGGCATAATCATTCAAGTCTCCTTTACTAGCATCAGGGTGGTGTAGGAACACCTAAAAATTAATATACCCTCCTTCCACACCAAGAAATGGTTTTTTCGCCCCTCTGCTCGCTAGCTCTTTAATTTATATGAGTCTGGAGAAAAAAAATTTCCTGATATCAAATGCAGACAAATTTATTTGATTTCAGTGCAATTGTTTGTTCCTCTATTTCGAATGAGATAGATAAAGGTAATCATTTTATACTTGGTTTAATTTGATGATCTTTGGAGGGGTGAATGAAGGATGAACTTCCAAATTGATGTCAAAGACGAAAGTGATAAACATGATGAAGAGGTGATTCAAGACGTTTCCTTCTCCAAGATCGATAACGATGCCGAAGTTAGTGGTACTGTTATTTGTAATAAATTAAGTGATCCTAAGTTCAATTATCATTGTTTTAGCATGACAGATACAATATTAAAATGTGTCACCTCCACAGGAAAAGGCTGAACTGAAGCGATCAATTTTAGCTCTTGGCTCTTTTAGCTCGGATTTTCTTTATACTTCAAGCCCGTTTTAAGTGGGAAAAACATCCTTCCTCAATGCCTCCAACTATGCCACCCGCTGAGTTTTTAAGGAAAATTAACTCGCTTTTCCTCTCTAATAACTCCTGCGTAGAAGCTCTGTGCCCTCCCGAGGGCTTATTAGAACTTTTAACGTAAATAAGATAAGCACTGCATGCACCCAATATTCATACATAACGAACTGTTCTAATTTTCTCATGAAAATTTATGTAACAACACACTTTGCACCAATGGTTATTACAAATGATACCTTTCTTGAACTTCGTGCTTAACAAAACTTTCTAAAGGAAGGACAACGTGGGTTGTTTGTGACTTCCGCGAGCTGTTTCGGTCTTTTGCGTTGAACCCTCTGTAATTTTGGTTTTGTATTATAACTCTCAATTCACGAGAAAATCCTGGAATAAATATAAAGCAGACCCATGGGTTAACTGCACAATAGCAACTTGCCAATAGGTTCGCAATGTAAGACACTACCATATAGCTCTTGTTACAGGTCAGAATCAGCGATGTTGAGAAAATGTTAATGAAGGCAATCACAATAAACATCGTCCAACATACTGAAAAGGCTGCAACGGTAGCGACGGCCATCTTGAGTAAATTCCGGGTGAATTCTTGTCTTCGTCTCGAAACTTTTCTAAATTGAAATTTCCCCTTGTTGTTATTGCGAACGCGCAAAGCGACAGCAATGTACAAAATAGATATCACGAGTAGTGGTAGAATCAAAACGGTCGTAAATAGAAAGATGTTGTAGTAAACTTGTCCCGTGTTGTCATCGAAAGCTGGTTCCCAGCTTGGGAAGCAGATTTGGATGTAGTCACCCTGACCAATAGCTACTCTCGTCAGTCTAAATGTGTAAAAATACGGCAAGTGAATTGCTGCAGCCAGGATCCAAGTTAAAGCTATCACAAGACGACGTCTTTTGCGGGAGCTCGTTGTTCTAATGTGCAGAAGAGGATTAACCACTGCTAGGAAGCGCTCAACAGCGATCGTCACCAAGGTAAGGGTGGACACGGACAGGGATATATCACTCAGAAAACTACACATTTTACACAAAAATGTGCCTCCGAGTCCGTGAACCAGGAAAGCACCAGACCCAGTAATTTCATCTATAATGAAGCGTGGAAGTAAAAATATCGCCACAAGTAGGTCGGATATAGCCATGTTCATAATATAGAGCAGCCACGATTCTTTTTTCCTCGTGCAAGAGACGATCAGAAGGGAGTTTCCTATCAAGGATGCTAAAATAGTGAAAACATGTACTGCAATGGACACTTGACTCACTCCAGAAAAGCACTGTTTTGGAGAGGACGTCTTGTTACTTTGAGTTATTTCGAGGTGATTTAGGGAGGCATTTCCAAAGGCCGCCATGGTGTTTCGCAATAGTTTAGAATCAGTATAGTAGACCAAGTAATGAGTGGTAATAAAAAGTCTACAAAAAAAAATCGAAAACACTCGTGTGTTCAAATTATCGCCTGCGTCAGTGTAACACTCCACTCGTCTGAACTAGTTAACTTAGTGAACGCAGCCTTCTTTTGGCTTGTAGCAGGGGCATTATGCCTCCTGAATAATTATTAGTAAAAGTTATCACATAATTTCGAGTGCAATCAAGATCTGGGATGGATCAGCATAAGTAAATTTTTCAAAGGCTTACCAAAATGCACGAGCCCGTAGGGCGAGTGAAATTTGTGGTCTTTGAAAACATTTTTAAGTGCTGATTTATCCCAAATTGCTCGCATCAAAAATATTGTGATTACTAGTTAATAACATACTCTGTTTTGCTTTTTAGCTGTTTTTATTTCGTATCATGGCGTTTGTACTCTCTCTCTGTTAGGTATAGGTCGACGGCACGAACCATTAAACAAAAGCGATAATGCACTTAGTCTTCCTCGTCTTCAGCACAAAGTGTTGCGTAAAACTCTTCAACAATTAAATGCTGGGTCCCCGGTTCATACTTTCTTTGCCCATTTTGGAAGCCAGACCCTTGGCCAGTTTTATTTTTTTTTTCGTTTTTTGTTTTTAGCATTCTGCATCAAACTTTGAATTAGAGCGTTGTTGCTCGCGCCTCACTTGTCCGCTATTTTTTTCTGTTTTGTGCTTTCGCAACCCACCTGTCAATCAATTTGATTTCAACTTTATGGTCTTGATTTCGACTTACTGCAATTTTTGGGATTAATTAACAAATTCTCAGCCGCTGAGTATGTTGAAATTTTTGCGTGTGTATTATTAACTGAGAAATTTATTTACCCCGAAACTGAGAATAGCTTTATCAGCAGATGTTCTCGAGAAATTCTCTTCTCAACCATGACCTTTCGGACCAAAACACTCCCAGCTTAGTTTGCCAACATTTTGTGTGAACTGGCTTCGATCCATGCAGAGTTTCTTTGGGAAATTATTTCGCGCCTAATTGTTACTTAGGAGAGATGTCACCTTGGTACCTTGCAAATTCGTTTAACTTCATCTTTTTCATACCTCTTCTGCTCATACAGTTTATTTAATTTTCTCTTGAAAAACTACACGGCTTTCTCTAACCATTGATCTAACCACATGGAATCATTTTGAATTTTAAAATGAGTGATTCCTTTGACTAACATTTAGGGGTCGAAGAGCGAAAGAATTGAAGTACAAGCTTTTTTTTCTTGATTTTACTGATTTTTTTATTTGATTATATTTCCATCCTAATGGGTTTCTGTGATATGATAAAATCAGATCATCATCTTCCCTCCCCAAGAACTTTTATCTCATGACCTAAATGCACACGGTGTTCCTGTTTGATATATATCATTACCCTAATAATTTATTAAAGTATCTCCAAGCACAGCTTTGAATATAGTTTCCTCAATATCTGAATTACTTCCACAATTACAACGAACCCAGCATAGCCACTAGGACAGAATTCGGTGAAATTCAAACATCACTACAAAACTCAATGCTTGTAAATTATTACTTACTTACGTGACGTTGCTGTGGTTTTCATTACTGTGGGAGAGTAACAGACCTCAATAGTAAATTTACTAGATTTGCATTGACTTGCCAAAAATTGAAAATTTCGAAACTGAGAGCCTAAGGAGAATCAAATTGGAAGCTAAAGTTTCGAGCAAAAACATGACTAGTTTGGTGAAACAAAGGAGTAAAGATCTGCGAAGGCAGCAGAATCGAATTCGAAACTTAGTGCAGGGTATTTCATCTTTATCAGTTTGGCTTTCATAACTGACTGATTATTTCACTAGCTCACCGATTCATTATCGAAGCCTCTTTTTTTAATTCAGTTAATTCTCCTAAATAGATGTGTCATTGAGTCAGTCCTCTACTCTACAAGGGGAACCAAAGCTACATAGATCTGGGGGAGAATGTAAAACTTGAGTACAGCTTGATCTATAATCTCGGTCCTTCAAATCATGATAAGAAACCTCTTCCAGCCTGATATATCTCTGAGTTCTAAGCTCAAGCTGAGAAAGTTCAAATAAGGGTTGTAGCGCCTGGCAACCGGGGAAAGTGATAGTCACTGGTATAATGTGCCCTCCAAGCTTTAGCAGTTGACCGTTTATAAGCTTATTGATTTGACGCTGGTGAGATTCATTTGCCTCCATCCTTCACTGACTTAAGCTGAATGTTTGCATATTTTTAATTTCCAAAAAGGAGGTCTTGCAGAATGATTGGCTCTGATGAGCTACTTGACCCCCCCACCAGAGCCTTACTTTCGGTTTCACTCATTTATCGCCTATTGTGTCGTTTGAGGATCACTCTCTAAAACACTTAGATTGTAACAAATGCATGAATCTTTCACCGTAATGTTCATCAGTGTCTGTCCATTTCGGTAAAACTCGCTAAGAAATAAGGTAGCAAATAATCTGGGTACCATAAAAAGGACAAGCTTCATCTACGATATAATTTAGTTTTATCAACTGAGTCGATAATGTAAATTGGCCACCATAAAGAGCAGACGTTTCAATCGCTAGTCCTTCGTCAGAGCGAGCGGTCGTTTATGGTTGGCGAACGGTCATGTGCGGCGAATCGTCATATATTTACGATATACAGCCCTAAACATCAATAACATAAGTTAGAAATGGCACAACTTAAGACGAGTGATTTTTTTCTTCTATTAAATGTTAGATATAGGACTTTTAGACACTGTTCGCAAAACCTTGAGGCAGTCAAATGGAAGATAGTTTAGAAAGCTACCTTTTTACCACGGCAAAAAAAAAAAGTTTTTAAATGTGCCGATGGAAAGGATCGTGGCACAAGTCAAAAAAGAGGGGAAAAGAAAGTTCTTCACTTAGCAAGGTACAAGGTTTCGAAAAACTGTGTGGCTTTCAAAAATATCCATAGTTGCAAGGTGATAGAAAAGGAAACTTCTCGCTCCTTTTGATCCTTATGCTGTATTTTCCTTAACGAGTCACATCTAAACCAATCAAACATCGAGATATTATCAGCAGAGTAGGAATAGACCTAGATTAAACACTTTTCAGCCGAACAATAAATGAAGCTGAGTAGACAGGAAAACAAAATAAGTGCATGAAAACATTTTCAGTAAGTCGAAATCCGACAACAAGTCTTATCTTACGAGATTTGAGCTGCAAAACCCTTCTCAGCCAAAACCCTTCAGAGATCTGAGTTGAGTTGAATTATGAAGTAGGCTTATCCTTTGGTATATGAAGTTTAGAAAAGAGTGATGTAGGGACTCAAAATGCAAATTTCGGGGCGCTTGCACGGCACCAGGTGTCTGGGGAGAGCCAGCATCTTATCATAGACGGCTGATCGATTGTTGAGTAGGTTGAATCAATTTGGGACGAGTTTTTGAGGCGATGACGGCTCAACTCTGATTCTTGGAATCAAAGGATCATCTGCTTCTTAGTACACTCATTGTGCAATCACTGCATATATAATCAAATATAGTACATTCTGCCATAGTTAGTTGAGGGGACCCCCTCTACTAACTATGATTCTGCGCAATATGTCTACGAGTTGATCGTGGTATCATTTGGATCACTTTTCCCTTTCTTCGCGTCGACGCACTAATCATCATTTTTTTTTTCGTGCCTCAACTATAACCGCAATGTTGGTTTGTATTTTAATCGACTCTTGTACGGAGGTTTGCGTATATTAGAAAGATTCCGAGTCGAGGGTGTCTGCAATATAATCTTGCTTAAAAACGCTTTAAGTGCTAGAAATCGTTGTTGGCCTAAAGCCATACCTGTATACAATGTGAAGAGGTAGAATTTAGAAGCCAACTCTTCAATAAAAAATAAATTCGAGAGTAGAGTATAATTTATAATTCTTTATTATCGTAACTTACATAAATTGTTTTGTACCATGCCATGTTTGAATAAAATAAATGGCCACAAGAGAAAGTTATGGCTCCGAGAGGGTGGTTTCTGTGTCAGCGCTTTCGATATGTCAATTTCTCCTCAGTTATCTGTGGATAGTCTCTTTCGAAGAAGTCTTCTTCGTAAGAGGTTTTCATAAATGCAAACCTTTAGTTTATGTATGATCTTCTTAGTTAAAGCAATATAGCAAAAGACTATGTGGAGATGAGTTTTGTAGATAAAAAGAAGTCTTTGATATAGAAAGTATACAAAACGTTGACTTCATGGGTGGCAGAAGACTGAAGTTTACTTTAGTGAAATTATCACTTGTCAGCTAACATCCTGACTACAGCTGTCTGAACTCTTATTTTCTTTTGGTTATCGTCAATGGTACACAACATCCCATCCTACTTAGGAACTGTTTTTGGATATCCCGTCAGAAGGGACAGTGGATTATGCAATTTCGTAAAGTAACGATCTTACATAGGAGCTAAAAAAGTATGGAAAAAAGACAGCGACTCCTAGTTCTCTTATTCTAACGTATGGTTACATTAAAATATAAAGCAATTCTGCGTTCTTGGACTTCACATGGCCATCAACGCGGTTGACCTGAGTACGAGGTTTAAGACGTCAGCATTACCCGTGTTAATCTCTTCCCGGCGTTAATCGTTATTGATCTGATATGATTGATAGGGTGGATGGTTCCTTTTTCTTCCAAGATTGCAATTACTTTTAATTAGGGAAAAGATTCCAAAGGAAATTGAGATTAATAACTGAATCATATTTGCGGACTATTCTGTGGAAATTGGGAATAGGCACTAGAAATATTATGACAGAGAGGCTGTATAATCAAGAACTTAGTTAAGAACATATGATAGAGCAAGATGTCAGAATATATATGAGCGATTAAAGACTCAACATCGAACACATCCAAAGGTGATTCAATCCTGCATTTAGTGATATATTTATTCATTTCTACTAAACACTGTGTTATTGTCTTTTCAGCTTCAAACCAGCCTTATTTATTTTTAATATCAACTGACGCTCGTCACTTTAATATGATTCCGGAGCAGAGAGCAAATACATTTTGAAGGGCACGTATGTTTCATCAATGGGTTTGTTGAGAATGGCGAAAACTAAGAAAAATTAATTAGAAAAGGTGGTTGTTGCAGTGATCAAAATAGGCTTTAAAAAGAGGCTTAGAAACTCGATATGTGTAGTCTGAAACCAACTTTTTTAAAGATGGGCGACTATCCCCAGGAGACCCCGTGAACCTTTCGCAGTTAAAAAGAAAAGAATGTCCGAAATGACAGAGATAGATTGGCGTTTTGTCGTTGTTGACAAGACAAGAAAATGTCAACTGACCCTGAAATATGTGACGCGACCACTGATACACTGTACTACCGTCTTGTTGATGTATACTAACAAAAAGAAACTTTATGCGAATCGCATAAGATCATGCTTTGGCTTCCCCGCCCTCAGATTATGTTTACCAGCTGAGAATTTGAGTGAACCAGATCTTACTTTGAACATGAATTTCAGCCTGTCATTATTAAATTCTCGCAACTGACATTCATGCAATGGGACCTACAGAAATATTTGCCCTGATTGGTCAGACTCAAGGACGCGTTTTCAGGGAGGATTTCCACTTCCAGGCAACCGAAGCCTTAGTTAATAAATGGTTACTGTAATTATTCGATAAAGAAATTCCTCTTCGTAGCTCTGGCTTTTGCAAGCGTTATCTAAAGCAAGGTTTGTTAGACTTATCTTCTCGTGAAAATCATGGTACAGTTCTGCAGTAGTTTACCACTCAAAATCCAAGCTCGCTTTTGAGTTACGATCCCCCGTGCGAATATCGCAATTTCATTCTTTTGATTTCACTGATTACCTGTGTTGTTTGTTTATATGTGTTTTAGTTTGAATATGTGAAACACAGATTTATATTCTTCTTCAGCATTTAATTCCGTCTGCACGACGCTGTAACTGCAATATGATGCTTCTACATATATAAGCCTTTTGCAGCTACCTGACTGCAAGAGAACTGGTTGTAGAGGAACCGCATATACAGTGTGTGACGAACTCGTTTGCCTTCAACTCGTGATTTAAATACTTCTGTCGTTGTTCCTCGACATAATGCGTGGGTTATTACCTGCTGGTAAACCCCAAGAAAGTGCAATCTCTCGGTTAGATAATCAATCAATTCTTAGAACTTACCTTCTACATTTTATTCAACATTTTTCATGTTTTGTTCCTTTCCATTAGCTATATAAAGAGATCAAAAAAGCTCTCTGTCAAATGGGTGACGTTCATTGCTTGT
Source organism: Pocillopora verrucosa (assembly GCF_036669915.1). Classification (NCBI taxonomy): domain Eukaryota; kingdom Metazoa; phylum Cnidaria; class Anthozoa; order Scleractinia; family Pocilloporidae; genus Pocillopora; species Pocillopora verrucosa. Next base: position 718,490 of record NC_089325.1, on the reverse strand, counting down.
TGGTGATGATCCTTGTCCTGTATTTTCCCTTACGTGTTAAAACTGGTGCCTTAAAGAATGGCGATATAAGCAGTGATGTTACAACCAAGAAAACCGATCCTTTCAAGGCCGTAGATATGATCAACTTATTCAGGTGAAGTGCACTCTGTAGTGTATACTCAAATTTGAAAAAGATTTTGATGTTTATTTTTCTTGTTATTCCTCATTTGGAAAAAGGTTAAATTACTTCAAGTTGGTTCGTTCAGGTTTAGAACTTCTTATTTCATATCTAACTAAATGGTTATCTCCAACGATGACCAAGAACTGGGACGGCTAAAGTACTAAGAATATTTGTTGACTTCAAAGTTCAGAAGGCCGTAATAATAAAAACCGTGTAAATAATATTTTTCTATGTCGTGAATTGTCCGAATTATTCTCAGTATTCGAGGGTTTTCACGGTTGAGAAGATTTTCCCGCAAAACGTTAATGCATGGGCGAGAACAAAATTCTCAGACCAAACAAGAACAATTTCCACGAATGAAAGATATCTCAACCCAAAGAAAACGATTCGGCTCCAGAAAAAACACTCCAATCGATGCATACATGTATTACTTTCCAAGTTTTCAAATTCACGTTATGCTGCACTGACATAGGAATGCCAATGAAATCTAGGTTAATTTAAAATTGCAATACTTTTCACCGTTTATTGACTGCTTTGTTTAACTGATGAAATTTCCTGAATATTTAAGTCCTTTCCTCTCATCGGTTTGTCTCGCTTTTAGTGTTTATGCTAAGTATACATTCATCTCTGTTTTACTCTTGTATAGATCTTCGAACTTCCCCGAAAGGAGAAAATTAATACAAAGAAAAGCAAAAAAGAAATTTGCCAAAACTCTCAGAAGGAACGATAGCACAGATTGTTCGAGCGAAACCGAAAGTTCGGACTACTCCGACAACAATTTCGAAACTTCGGAATACGTCGACGATGTTTACGACAATCGATTCAATTCGGATGGTTCAGATGACCCCAAAAAGTCTGGAGGATCGGGCACGGAGTCTGAGAGGTGCTGTAATGGATATCCGTATTATGATCCAAACGACTCGGATTACTAAGAGAGACAACACGTTTTGTGTCTTATTAACGCTATCATTTTTTTTTTTCATACGACAGAAATCTTGTTCCTTTGTTTTGCGTCAGTGTGTTTATCTAACCCTTAAAAAATTAGCTTTGATCTACACGCTTCAGTTACACGATTAAATTTTGGCGCCTCCTATGAAGCGATCTTTTGCTCTTGGTCTTTGTAGGTGGAAGATTGTTGGTTGTGTAGGGATTAATAAACATGTCACGACAATATCTAGATCTGGCTGAGGTTGTTTTTGTTTCTAAGCTCTTTTTTCCCGTTTTTATAAACAAATGAAATATGGGCTGTTGCGAGGGGATCGAATCTCTTGTAACATCCCTTTTATTCAAATTACGTATCATAAACCATATATACTTGAAAATTCAAAGGCTCTATTTCACTATTTTTATTATTGTTATTGAGTTAGGGGCTAAAAAATAAACTAACAAGAGCTCCGCTTTTAGGCTCGGCTATATTAGTAGTATTGGTAGTAGTAGTAGTAGTAGTAGTAGTAGTAGTAGTAGTAGCAGTAGCAGCAGCAGCAGCAGCAGCAGGAGCAGCAGCAGTAATAGTGCTATTGTTCTCGTTTTCCTTGTTGTTTTGTTTCTTCGAAGTAAAATATTATTTCATTCTGAGAGGGAAAAATTTATTGTGGGAAATTCTGGATCAGTTGGGCTGCGCACCGGACACAGTCCAAAACCCATCCTTCTGTACCGAAAAATGATGATTCTGACCACTACATTAAGGAGGGAACTTGATTGACGTGGCTTTTTATCCGATACACCTTTAATGTTTGGCCAACTACCGACTTAGTCCTGGCAAGCAGTTTACTCACGTAATTCGAATTCACCAAAGCAGTATTTTCTGGCGTAGGAAATGGTGGTTTGATAATCTGTGTGCAAAATTGGCTTATAGTCGACCCCGACCTCGAACTGCATAATCGGATCAGTGAAAACGTTGACTAATCAACTGGAAAGTACAAGCCAACTTTCTTTTTCTTGCTCACAAGACCCTCACAAGTACTTCCGTCCGAAAACGGATAGCCTTCGAAGCTAATGGCTTCTTTTGGATCGCCTTCGAAGAGGGTGGTTTTTTTAAATAGTCTTCGACGTTATTATTCCGCCCCAGGGCCCTCGCGGCTTTATTACTTATTTTCTAAGCTTTAATGCGATAAATGCCTCGAGGCGTACCCAAAACCACCAGATAAGCATGTTACGGAACGGGAAAATAAAATATCAATTCACAGATAAAGTGTGACAGAAGGGTTCCATTTGATAACACTTATAAAGGAAAGTACGATTGGGGCTATTGACAGATTTAGATTGACGCGAGCAAGCATGGAGTGCCACACTCCTTGCAGACCTCCAAGCAGCTCGCTTTGTTCAAGACCTCATACTTTTTCGCAGCTGATGACATACTCGTGCCGCAGCGCTAAAAATGAGAACCTGCCTCTTGGCTAGACGCTGGACACCCAACCTGCTTAGCCATCTCGTCCTTTTCCCCATGGCACAGGCCTGAGCTGAGCGGAGGTCACGCGAGTGCAAACGGCCAGTGATGCTGAAAAAATAGATCATACCGATAAAAAAAAAAACAAAACAAAACAAAACAAAACAAAAAACAACCAAAAAAACCCCGACGGCTAAGTTAGAGTATCACACAATGCTGCAAATCGGCTGAGGACAACTAAAGACCTTTGAGAAGAAGTAATATTTTTGGTCATTTCTTTACAACGCGAATATTTTCCGTTACTTCGACTTTGGTTAAGCTGTCTGTGATTAAAGCGTTTTTCGATCTCACACAGCAGAAACAAAACGAGGTTTTGCTTCTCTGACTCAAAGTTGGTCGTTTTTACCTACTAAACGCTATAAAAGCACTCGAAATGCCGCTTTTATTAAATAAGAGATTAAGTGATGAGTTGCAATACCAGCAGATTTCAGAGGGTTGCAGAAGTCGCGGTCGCTCCAATATCGTAAGGAGGAAAACATACCAGAAATCATTTTTATTAATGAAACAGGCGTTCACAGCTGGTAGCGAAATGAGTCGGTTGGGCAAAACAAAGAAGGATCGACGAAAGACTGGAGTCGAGTAAAACGGTTTTATTTATATTTACCTTCAAAATACCGTTATGTGATTGGTTGACGCACCTTTGAGCGTCAATCAACCAAATTCAAACTTGAAATGGGATCCCCTCGGAAACACAGCGAGAAGACAGGTCGTCTTAACTAATATCGGAACTGAGACTTCGAGCATTTTGTGGTCAACATTCCTCTGTAGTTTTATCGCTAGAGTTCCACTTGTTTTAGATTTCTCTTGGAGGAGTTATTGAGCAGCGAGTTTAGATCTCAAAGAGTGGCGTGGTTAACATTTTGATATTGGGTACAATCGTAAATTTCGTTCCAATACAATTGAGCTTCGCCTTCGAATCTCCTGGTTTTAACGTTCACCTCAATATGCCTTCGTCAGCTTTTCCTCCACAAATTACCAAGCACTACGAACTGAGGCAAACCATTGGAAGTGGTAGGTGGCTGAGTTATAAGATTTTAAATTAATTGAAGGAATTAAGTTTGTTATTTGCAAATTTGGAATTCGGTAAATATCCGTCGACATTCATGCAGCCGGTCTCAGTTGAGGGTCCAAGAACCAAATTACGTTCGAATGCATTGTGTTCTTCACGGCTAATAAATTCGAAGGAAACAGTTTCCATCGATCTTTTATTCCTAGGATCGTGAATTTAAATATCAGCTTTATCAGTTTATGCTTTAACGCTTTCTTACGAACGATCTGAACTGTGCATGTATTGCTCATTTTGATTTTTTGCATATTTTTCACGAAGGTCGGTATATACTTCACAAATATTAATCTATCAAGAATTATCTTGTCTAGTTTGGCAGTTTTTATTTATTATTACGAATCGAGGAAGCTATTGCTTTAACTGCTGTTTCGGCTTTGGCTGTTAGAAAACCTAACTTTCTTACGGAACGTGGGCGACTAACATTTGTCCTCGAAAACCAATATGCGAGGTTGAAATTTCGCAGTTTGACAGGAGTCATTTAATCGAGTGAAATAATAAACTTATCTGAGAATGTACTTAAAACTATTTGCCTTTTGTAAGATTTGAAAAGCAAGTCTTCTCTGAATACAGCTCGATTTCTTTTTTCACCTTTTGGTAAGCTTATATTCACATGTATGTCACGAAGAGCATGTTAATTGTGTTCAGTTACGTGCGTGGCATAAGCGTCGGGTCAATTTTGGTTTAACGACGCATGGAAATGCGTTGGATATGAGGTTTCTAAATAAAATACAATACCATTTGTTCGGACGTTATCAGACTACTTTTTTTTTAATCAGATCTGACTCAGCGCTGTCTATCCTGTAGCAGATAAAAGAACTCGTTTGCTTCCAATTGTACACACTTTTGTTTAGACTAAAGACAAGCACGTTTTAAAATGAAAATTCCGTTTATGCACACTGTCAATACTTCCGTAATTTGCAAATGAGTTCGAAGTCCTACAAGCGATAAATCTGTATGAGTTACTCCAATGTCGCAAAGTCTAGCAAATAGTCATTCACTTAACCATAATATTTCTGGATTCAAAAATTATGGTTTCAGAAATCAATGTCGTCTGCTTGAATTTAAATTATAAATCTGCTAATACTATGTGATAGTGAACACATTGCCAAATCAGAATGATGTTGTGTCGTGTAATTGAAAAAATTAGCATGTATTAACATAAATTTTTCCATGCAGCTGCATGACACCTTTACTTTTGTTCTGAAACAAGATTATAGTTTTCATTCCCCTTCCTTTTGTTTCTTTATCTAAGATAACAATCTAACACAGAGCAAAAAAGACAAACATTCAATTTAATTTGTTTTACTCTTAAGTATGTACGAAGCCAAAACAGAATCTACAGGATTCAGTCACTGATAATGTAAATGTAAATAATACAAGATAATGTACTTTTAAGGTGTCTAATCAACTGACTTTGAAAAATAATCCTTGGAGCATTTATCTAAAGCCTTTGTTACAAGAAATTTGCTTGTTTATAAGCGAACTTTCCCTTTTGAAAGATTTGTTTGATTGAGTTGTTATCACAAGGTTTTTCAGTTTTAATACCAACCTTGTGATACATTTGTTAAATAACATGAAAAGAGTTTTGAAATAGCAAGGAAAAGTGATAATATGTTTGTGAATGCTTTTTTTTTCATCAAGGAAGATTGCAGTTATACAAGGGATTATTTCAAACAATGCTCATTTAGGATTTAATTTTTGCTGCCTCAATATTCCCTATCACGTTTTTCAACTTTTAAATCTCATTTAAATAATCAGTTAGAGACCATGGTTCAACACTTTCTTGTCTTTAAATGGGATGAAAAGTTCTTTGTCTATTTTTATTCATTTCAGGTGGGTTTGCAAAGGTCAAGCTTGCAATTCACCAGCAAACGGGAGAGAAGGTATGAAACAAACATCTCCTTTAAAAGCAAGGTGGTTTTTGTTTCCCAGGTTTCTTTGTTAGTATAAAGAGAATGAACAGTGACCTTTTCAGGGTTTTTCATTTGGAAATGTAATAGATGTATGGTTTAAACTTGATTGAATTGGATTATGCTGGTAAACAAATGTCACAAGCATGGCCCTGTGTTGCTCTCTGAAAGCGGATTTCCAACATTCTGGGACATATTTGACTAACTATTCTTAGCGAGACCTTGACTGAAGAATCAGTTTTGAAAAATACTCATTTTCTGCCTTTGATCACAAAGTTACTGGTGATCTATTTAATGATAACCCTCATCTCACAATGCAGCCAACAACCCTAACATGTACCTCTAGTTGCAGTACTATTTCAGCACTCCTGTCATGTGAGCTACAAAGCCACATGTTAAGAGCAAAGCAAATTTATATGGCTTCTTTTTTCCCCATAAAGGAGTCTGATCAGTTATAGGGCTCCTTTCATGAGCACATTTGCCAGTGAAAACATACTAGACAGTGTCAATGCAGTATAAGGATTGTATATAGTAACAGTTGAAGTATAATGAACAGGTTTTTCAAAAGTTATAAAATAATTTGAGATAATTGCAGGGTTTTTATTAGAAGCCAGGTCCTGGGTACCAGCACCCATCTCCTTTGAACAAAGTACCTGGCTACTCAAAGTACGAAATTTTTAAAAAAATCGTCAAGAAAAAATTATCAACCTCAATAAATATTAACTCTTCCCAGGATTAAAACCATTTTTCAGCACAAATTTACCAATAACTTGCCATCAGATCGTGGAAATAAAATTTACTTTGACGAGAAGGCTCTGCGCGATAATCACATTCTTCCTGAAGTGCTTGATTAGCTATTAAATAACTCATTTTTTTGGCTTTCAAAGCTTAAATATTCCGAGCAAGTGAAAGAAACTTGAAAAACTTTTTTCCAATTTAATTTTCTTTCAAGATTAAACCAAGAAATGCATTCAAGAACATATCAAAAATTTCAAATGTGAAAATCTACTTCAGCCTGTACTGATGCTGAAAATTTGCCAGTTACACCCTTTATCAGTTTACAAGTTTATGTTAGCTTGTTATTGTGAGAAAAAAGGAGGCTCTGACAACAACAGTAGTGTTTTGATGTAGCTATAGCGGTATAGTGAAATAAAAAAAAAAATTCCAGAGTATCATTCTTTTTTACTATAATTAGAATAAGTATGCGTCATAGCAAGATTTCTTTTCCAAATTGCAGGAAAATACACTTCTGGGAGCATTTTTAAAATTTCCCAAGGGAGCTTGAGAGGTTCGGGCCTTCGGCTCTCAATTTTACAGGGTGCCCTTCTACTTCAAAAGTTAATGAAAACTCTGTAATTGTATTGTTCAAGGACTCAAAGCATGTATTGTAAACACAACCGTGCTAAATATCCAGGGCTAGTTCAGTCAGAATCCATTTAACACCAAGGTTAATCTGACCACACCTAAAATTACACACAGCTGTCATGTTGGTTTAAATGTGAATTAGCCTGGTTGAACTTTGAAGAGCTCCCTTTCCCCTTCCCCCTTCCCCCCCTTTTTTTTAAGTTTTATTTATGAGCAAAGTAAATGTTTGTACTCTTTACGTGTATGTACATCTGTCCATACATGTATTTAACACTGTGATTGCCCTTGAGATAGACAAACCAGTTGAATACACTGTATCTATGATGAAGTGTATACATCTTAAGTGTATGAACCTGAATTTGACTTGGCTTGGCTGCTTTAGTGTAGTTTGCTACCAAATGTTTAGTATTCCACAGAAGGACTGGATCTCTCACAATAAATACATAGTTTGTATTTTTATCCAGTCAAGTTCATTTACTTAGTAATAAATATTTTGAGGGTTTTTTTTGGGTCTTTTTACCAAATTATTTTTTGGAAATGAGACAATATTTGTTTGGTTAGTGCCCATTACTGAAACAAATGTATTACTGTTAAAAGTGTTTCTCATCATTAAGTTAAAGTATTGTCATTCTTACATCAGGTTGCAATAAAAGTTATGAACAAGAAAGAACTTGGTGTAAGTACAATTATATAATTTTCTATCCATTAAAGGTCACTTCTGATCATATTTTAACACCTTTATGTATAACTGAGTCTCCAGAAGGAGTAACAGTACATGTTTCTCTCTGAACATCATATTTCTTGTAGCTTTCAAAAGTAAGCAAAGGAAGACAGTCGTAGATATACTCCTTTCTAGTGTATCTGTAGAATATCAGGCTTGCCTTTTTGTCCATTATTTAATTTTTTTTGTCCAGTGTTGTTGTTGTTGTTGTTGTTAATTATTATTATTATTTGTGTAATAATACAATGTAGGAGTAGCAATAATAGCAATATTCCTAAGCTATAGTGTGCTTTGCTCTACTCACAACAGTGTAAGTCACTGTGGGTCAAATGGGCCAAGTTCTTAATTATAATTAATAGACCATTTTTTCTTACTGTATTATTTAGTCTGACCTGCCAAGAGTCCAACGCGAAATAGAGGCTCTGAAGAACCTTAGTCATCAACATGTGTGTCAGCTTTATCATGTCATCCAGACAGATGAATACATATTCATGGTCATGGAAGTATGTTCCTCTTAACTACATGTATTTTTGATATTTAATATATAACAATAATGACATATGCTTATCCAGTCTGTGTTAATTGCTGTGATGGCACATAATTCAGAGGTTGAATTGAAGGAATTCTATTTATGGTGTCAAATTACATGCCTTGAGTTTTAAAACAAACTAAATGACTGAAAATCATTGAAGAACACTTTTTCCAAGTCTGCATCTGGGAACATGCATAGCTAGTGGAAATTTGTTGGTACAGGATAATTTTTGAGGAAATGTGCTTGGATAATTATGAAGTTGGTATTTAGGAGAGTTGATTCTGCTTTTGAAAATGTCCTTTGATTAACTGATTGTCTGAATTTCATTATTTCAGTATGCCCCAGGTGGAGAATTGTTTGACTACATCGTAGCAAAGGATAGGCTCAAGGTAGAATATAAGTTAGACTGTAGTACCATGTTTTATTGTTAAGATTTTCTATTCTATGTACTCAAATATGAGCAGAAATGCTCATATTTTTTGTACTCATCCCAGGGTTTGAGCCAGGCTATGCCATTGTGCCAATCCTACACTGCAATTGAAATTGTCCCTTAAAAAAACAGCCAAGGGGACAGTTTGTCCCCTTCAAAACTTAGGGGAAAACTCAAAAGAAAGCTCACACAAAGAGTGTTACTTCAGTACAGAAATTGCGAGCTAAAACAGGACGTGGAGAGTATCTTTTATCACATGTTTAAAGTTCATTCTAAAGTCACGTTTCAGTCATACTCTACTGCACATGCACTTCTCTTGCTCAACCAAGCATGGTGAACGCACCTGGCAATCTTTACTGTGCTTTTCACTAACATGGGAACTCTAAAGTTCAAAAGCCACTTTCACTATTGCATTTTTCGCCATCAATCATAATTACAATCACAAGCAACGAACCTTGAAATACAGAAACACACAAAAATAGATTGAAATCCACCAATCACAAATCACAAACGATCACCTTTTGAACCCGTCAAAGTTGTTCCTTAAAGGTCCATTAAGATGATTGACAGCAGCAAAAAACACAGTTGTCAAAAATGCAGAATTGAATGAAACTTTGTTAGAGAGCATTACCCTGTGAGCCACATTGCTGAACTATGGAAAATGCTCACTACCCATCATAGCAATGAGGTCCAAAATTTAATTAAGCTTTGTCAAGTCGCACTTGTATTGCCTGCTAATATGGCTGGCTGTGAACGAGGTTTTAGCGCACAGAATTGAATTAAGAATGCTTTGAGAAACAGATTGAAAGCTGAGAGGCTGGATGTGTGCATGACTATTGACATTGACTTTTCTACATTGACTTTTCTACAGCCCTTGATGTTTGGGCTTGAACAAAAATAAGAATTAGTACATGTACATCAACTCGTTAAGAAAGGAATTGAAGTTTACAAGGGGATGCCAGGACGAGAGTCTGCTGTGTAAAGCAGTCATTGATCCTCTGTTTAAATATGATATGAGAAAAAAAGTCTTGACACCAATAACTTAACTTTTCTTGTTTGTATCACTTTTCTTGAATTGCAAGGATCAGGTAAAAAAAAATGCTTTTGTTGGCTTGACAGTATGAATATGAAAAGAAAAAAAAATGTTGAATAAAAATAAATTTGTCTGTCCCCCTAAAAATGAATATGTCCTCCAAAATTTTTGCTAAGGGGACAAATTGTCCCCAAGTGATCAAATCCTAGCTCAAACCCTTCTCATCCTAATATGAGCAGGAATGCAATTATTTGAAATTTTGGAGTTACTGTACTGTATGTTATATTTAATTAGGCCTCCTACCTCATTCCATGCCCAATCCCTTTCCTCTCTCCCTTGAAGTTTGTTAGTGGACTCTTCAACCCAGTCTCTCCCCAATCTATGTGGGGGCTTAATGAACTGTGTGGGAGACTTTTAATTCCCTTTTCAGGAAGCACTCCTGCAGATGATTTTCTTAGAGTTGGTTAATACTTTTAATTAATTAAAAAACAGAGTCAATTTGAAAACATTTTTCATATTTTTTTGGTTTTTCAGTATATTGAGTGTGATGTGTTAGTTGCTAATTTATTATATTAGTTCAGGAAGTAAAGTAAGAGCTGTCACATAAGTTATTTGGCATTTTTTATTATTTGTTTATTCATTAAATTATTTTCTGTATTTTTAAGGAGGAAGAAGCCAGAGGGTTTTTCAGACAGATTGTTTCAGCAGTGGCTTACATCCATGACAGAGGATATGCTCATCGAGATCTTAAACCGGTGAGATAATCTTTTTTCTTTGAAATGGGGAGATTTAAATTGGTAAGCTCTAAGACAGTTCTGTACATGTAGTCAATTTGTAATCTTTGAATAAGATGTTAGGTTTTTCAAATGGTACATGTTTATTAAATCAGTTGTGGGTTTTTTTTTCTTTTTTTTTTTTTTTCATCCTGATCTTGTGTGATATACTTATGTATTCTGACTGAAATGGCAAGTAAAGAACTTATCCAGTAACTTACAAGTTTTTGTATTATTGTTTGTCATTCAGGAAAATCTGCTTCTTGATGAGGATCAGGTAATACACAGGAGTTCCATGAAATAAAACTTTCTTAGAGTTCTAAAATGAAATACCTCAAGTTTTACCCATACAGTGAATAATAGGATTTTGAATAATCAGAGTGCGTGTGGTAATTCAGCTATTCCTAGATCATGTGAAAAAGAAGACCAATAAAAAACATGCCTACTCTTGTACACACACAAGCAAAACAATTTATGTTGTGCACTATGTTGAGAGCATGAATTTCTTCTTGATCCAAGTTATTGTTTTTCTTTGTGCAGAATATCAAGCTTATTGACTTTGGTCTAGTTGCCAAACCAAGAGGTGGAATGACTGATCATTTAGACACATGTTGTGGATCTCCCGCATATGCTGCTCCAGGTGGGTCATTGTGCATAAATATAGACATAGTCTACCCCTGAGAGTACGAGTTACAGGTGGCAGTAGACTGCCACTAACTGGATTTAGTTGAAAACCCTTCTTAAAGCAGCTGGAAGGCCCTGCTACAAGTAGTGCCTCTTTATCATAAGACCAGCAATGATTTGCATTTTTTTCTCTAGAATAAACATACTTTGGGTTAAGTTTTCCTTGGCAATTATGGTGTAACATAAAGTTGGTTGGTGAGGCTCAAGAAAATTAAAGAAACAAAACCAAACAAAATAAAAGGCTGCACATTATACCAGATCTACGTGTACATGTACCTGTAAATGCAAATTACATGTTAACTAGAAAAAAATATATATCACAGCAGTTTTTAAAGAAATGTAGATGAGACACAAGAGTTTAGAATAACTGAATAATGTTCTCTGTGTCTGAATAAAAAAGAAAAAAGAAAAAAATAGCTCCAGCCATCAATCGATAATGCATGTGTAGATAAAGAATGCTCTAAATATAATTTACATTGTAACTTCTTCAACCATATGGCAAAACTTTTCTTTGCAGAACTTATATCTGGCTTTCCTTATCATGGGAATGAGGTAAGAGCAGCTTTTTTAATGCATATTCTTCACTCAATGAACACCTGGGATGGTTTGATTAATTTTCCTTTTGGTTTCCTCAAAGGTTGATCTGTGGAGCATGGGAGTGCTATTGTATGCTCTTCTTTGCGGCTTCTTGCCATTTGATGATGATAACACATTTAAGCTGTACAAGCTCATTCAGGTTTGGAAACCATGGTTATTAATTTTAGACTTAGAGCTGTTTAATTAAGGTTAATAAAGTATGATAGATGTTCAGTTTTAAAACCCATATTAGCTTTCTTTTTGTTAAAATTGTATTTTAATTGATTTTTTCAGAAAGGAGAGTATGAGGTTCCAGACTGGCTTTCACCAGGTAGTTATGTAGGATCTTTTCATGAGCAAATTCTTCTCCTTTGCACTTTGTTTTTGCATGATTTTACTTGGAGATTTAATTTGCAAAGGTTCTAGGACCTGTGGAGTCTAAATCAGTTCATTATCCCAAAAAAGTGAGTCATAAATTGGACACCTGTCTTATAGTGTTGTGATTTTTTGCATCTTAATTACAGACCATATTGGACTCCACTAGGTCCATTACCATATAACAGTCAGAAACATTTATATTTGTTACAATGTATATCAAGCAAGGGTAATAAGTGACAGATAGTTTTTTTTTTCAAATTCTTTGGAAATACACTCTACTTTGCAACAAAGGGACTATGGGGATATCTTTCCAATGTTATAAGTTACACTGTTTAGTGTGCTAACAAGGCAGATGAACTCAAAAGGAAAAAAAAAAAGATAACTGGATAATATACTGTGGAAGAAGTGATTGTTAACTAGTCAGTAAATGTTGTGTGTGGATGTTTATCCTGTACACCACAAAAAAGGGAATATACATATAATCAGTAAGTGATTTACCCCTGTCAGTATTAATATGACTGGTTAACCCTTCAACTCCTGTGAGTGACCAAGACACAATTGCTTCTTACAATATCAATACAATATCAAACAGACAAGCAACGAGAATAAAGAAAAATATCAATTTGGGGATTATAAGTTGATCCAATAGCAAATTCTTAAAACTAACATCACAAGAACTGTATGGCAGACAGTAAGGAGAATTACTTATGAGATCTTGGGAGTGAAAGGGTTAAGTAAGTTAAGTATTTCTTTTTTCATCTTTTTACTTTTGCTTTGTTTTGGTTGCACAGTGTATATAAGATATTTAGCAAGTGTTTACTACTAAGAGATCTAATACTTGTACTTGTGTTAACATTTTACATGTACTTTTGGTTTTCAGGTAGTGCAAAAATTTTGAGCCAGTTGTTACAGGTGAGTTCACCATTTAAATCATCAGCAAATCTTATCAATGATTTCATTCACTTTACTTCTGTCAGTGCTGAATAAAATAAAATGTGCTAGCAATCTGAATTGTTCATGGCCTTTGAATTAAATAGCAGAGGTTGAGAAGTTAAGTTTGTGCTGTTTGACATGTGTCCTAACATTCTGCCATGTTTAACCTCTGTTGAATTTTAAAAAAATTAAAACCTAGTTATAATATTTATTTAATTTTATACAGTAATTGTATATACTGTATAGATTAGAATCAACTTGTGGTTGGGGTTGCCTTAATTTACTTAGCTATCAACAATTTGTTTGTTATTGATTTTTGTTTTGTTGCAAAAATGTTGAGAAAAAAAAAATTGGAAATTTCTCTTCTTTTTCTCTTCAGGTTGATCCCAAGAAAAGGGTCACTATAAAGCAACTGTTAAACCATGAATGGATGATGAAAGGTTATGCTGCACCTGTCAGATGGATAAGTCGCATAAAGGTTTGTGTACTTTTCCAACATTAAAAGTACAACTTCAGGTGAAAGTTGAAGGTGAACTGTAACTCTGTTAGTTTTACCTAAGAGTGGTTTGTGTTTCGTGCAGAAAACTTGCTCTGAACTTGATTAATCAGACAGAAAACTGAGATCAAAGACAACCTGGTCACGTATATTTTCCAGCGTTAAGACATTTTGCTTGTTTTTTACTTTGAGCTTTCATTGCTTTCTGTTTTGACTTGCCATTGTGATCACCCTGGGTTTCAGTTTTTCAAAGCTCAAATTGAAATGTGCTTTTGTGAATTGACTAACCCTTTGTTATTGTGTATTCACATCACACAGTTTCTACTGTAGCAAAGACTTTCAGTTAAAACTATGAATGTAATTTGTCTATAGAAAGATAAACCTGACCATGATGTTCTTCAAGAACTTGCATCATATTATGACATGCCTGTGGATTCCCTGTTGAAGAATTTATTGGAGGTACATTTACAAGTAAATTGGTTTCTCATGCAAACGTATGCGTGTTAGCAGAAATTGCCTTTTAACCCTTTACACCCAACATCAGTATGCATATTCTCCATACTGTTCTCTATACATTTCCTAAGGTGCTGACAAGGAGAATTTGTTTAACAATCAAGAGCTTCTTTAGTTGGTGATCACTTCTCTTATTCTCATGACCTCAGTTTTTGATTCAGGGGTGATATTATTAGGAGAAATTAGATGCTAGCCTCTCTGAGGGGTCAAAGGACTACAGGAGTTAACTTCAAGTTATTTATGAAGGCGCTGTTTTGTTTTTAGTGGAAGTACGATGAATTGACTGCCTTGTATTTCCTGCTCTGTAAGAAGAAAAGCAAGGGTCAACTGCAAGAACTACTGCCGAGATACTCCAAGTAAGAGTCTTGTGAAATGTAACTGAAATTGTAAAGAGTAATATTGAGCATTATGAATTCAATCTCAAAGTTGTAAAATTGGTTCTATTTTTGAATTATTTCTTAATTAACAGATGTGTTTATAGAATTACTATTTTTCTGCAGGGCCAAGACACGAAAGAGGCTTGAGAGTAAAGAAAATGAGGTACAGTTCAAAGCAAGCATGCTTGTGTCATTGGATAAGAAACAAATAAACAAAAGAGATCAAAACAACAACAGTAGGAAACTACGGCTTTTAATGGTCTAATGATTATCAGATATTGTTTCAAGTGGCTTTTAATGGAGTTGTGAACCAATGGATGTTTGACTGTAGAATGTACTGATTGGAGATAGTTGATGTGATCTTCAAAATTGTTTTTTCTTAGCATCCCAATGTACTCAAGAAAGAAAACACAGAATACATTCTCCCCCCACCCAAACCAGTGCCTTACTCTGAGCATCAGGCCAGAAAGTCCAAAGTTAACAAGGCGGAACCTTGCATGGAGCCTACAACAAGGAAGACCAGAGCTGGGACCTTACCTTCCAGTGTTCCCTCGACACCTACCAAGAAGGAAGCCACAGAGATGCCTCCACCGTTAGCTCCAATTACCCCACGCGTCAAGAAAACACCTGCAAGAGGTATACATGAATGTCCAAATGCTCAAGACAAGTGAAACGTTCTGTCGCTCTTGCACGCCAATTTTAAATGCTCTGGAATTGTTTTAAAGCTGCGAGAGGGTTTGCAGTGCCTTTTATCAGAGAACGCCCGAGTCTTGTGAAAATTGTACCAGAGATATACATAGAATGTTTTGCTGTATAGAAAAGAGATCGTGCGTAAAGTGTTATGATTCTTTCAAGAATGAAGTCGCTTTCTCGATTAATTCTTTGGTCCGTTTGAAACTTGAGTTTTGAGTCGCGATTGTCAGTTGACAACGTTTCTTTACATGCATGAATACACTGAACTTCCAGAAAACCAATCTGAAAAGGCCCCTTTCTTTATACCAACGCAGAATGGCAAGAGCTCTTGTAAAGGTGTATACGCTTTCTCTGCCGGCGTGAGATATGTGTTTTTAGCGAAGCAAAGCAGAAAGTTTTAAAAAATCCGAAATTTCTTTGTCTTCCTTATAACTCTGTACGTTGTTTTGTTTAACCTTTGTTTATTTTGTTTGTCGTTTTAAAGGTGCTGCAGCAGACATACCCATGTCACACTCAGATTATGATTTTGGTAACAACAACTTAACACCAATATCTCAGTCAAAAATGTAAGTCCGTTATTCAAGGTATTACTAACAGTTTTGTTTTTGGCAATTTTTATTGAAACTAAATCGTTGGAAATTTTCATGCACTAAGGTAGGAGATGGATATTACATTGATTTCACTTTGAGTGGAGTGGTCAATCTTGAATGTATTTCAGAAGGCAGTTTCCTTTGAGAAGTGATATGAGGGAGGGGGAAGATCAGCTTCTTCGTGAGGCCAGCGAAACTTCTATCGCAAGCTGTATAAGTGAAAGGAATGAAAACTGATAGAAACATTAATTACCGTGCATGTAGGTGGTCACAATCACTGGACACAAACTTGGATAAAGCCACGTCCAGAAGAACGCCATTCAAGTCTCCATTCACTATCGGAAGGAAGAGGTTCGGTTCAGTGGACACACCCTCTAGTGCCAGCAAATGGAGTTCAAGGGTTGGTATTCTGTAAGAAAAGTTTAGGAGAGAGGTTGCATGCAAGTAAATTGTTTGTCTTGTTCTAGGCAGTGCTATACTAAAGGTACTCACAATGGTTGAGTAGCGTCAGGTCTGGCTCTATGGATTTCAAGTTGAGAGTAGTTTGTTAGATTCTGGCGTGCCCCTTTGGGAATTTCTGTAGCGAGCGAATGAATTTTTAAAAAAGTGCTGACTGATGTTTTCATAAAGTTTCTCTTGGAGGAACAACTATTGCATCGACAGTTTCATATTAGCGATAATTGCCTAATCTTTCCGGTGAAGTCAGTAACATTAACCTGTGCGATGCAATCATGTTCACATTTATGGGTGTAAGAAATTTCAATTGTAACTCCACAGAGAACATTTGTGGTAACTTTGAAGGAAAGAAATCTGAAGTAAAGAAATTTCACCTACATGCACCTCCACAGGGACAATTTATGGTAACTTTGAAGTCTTACTAGCCGTCTTTCGCTCTTTAGGGCATCATGGGCAGTATTGAAGATAGTCTGAACAGAATTGTGGAGGCAATCACACCGAGAGGTCTTGGGGGGCATGGACCGAGAAAGGTTAAGGTAAGTTTGCTTCCTCAGGAACAACTGAGCACGTGCACGAAAAGGAATCGTTTGTACCCGTTAAGCTTCGAAGTGCGTCCTTTTTTGCACCTTAAAAAGTTTAAAGGCTTAAGTGCACTCAAACTTCTAAAGTATCAGGAGCTAAGGAAATTCAAACTAATGTAAGATATTATACAAGTTTATCACAGTTGTTAAACTTTTAATCTTTTCGATCGATATTTAGACTAACTCAGACCTCTAGAACTTTTAAAACCCCCATGTCTTTCATAGGGACTTACCATGTTGAGTGAATAGTCACGTGATAAAGTCTCGTAAAAAGATCGATTACAAAACGATTTGAGAGAGCTGTACTCAGGAACCCAAGTATCAAATGAAGAGCAGTGTAAACATTACGTAACTACGCAAACTGAAGTTTCGCTTTGTGTGTAGGAATTGTCATAGTTATGTTGTTATTCGTTGAATTAACCTTTATTCGTGTACACGCTTTTTCTCCTGACAGGCTCTGTATAACGTGTCTTCAACTTCGACCAGAAGCCCAGATGAAGTTCTCGACGAGCTAAAACGAGTTTTGGAAGGAAGAGACATCCTCTTCAAAGAAAAAGGGTGTGTATATGAGGTCCTCTCGCTATCTGATTGCTCAATGATCCAAATGTAAAAAAATAGATAGAAATGGTTGTCGAAAGTTATCTGGAATGACGCTCTGAATTGGCCCAAAAGAACTCACGCCTTTCTCAAAACAAGGTAGATGTACAGTAAATTAGTGTTAACAACTCGTTGAAAACCGTAAATTGGCCACCGTAAAGGGAAAAAAAGCTGATCGCTCTGACGAAGGGCTAACGCTCGAAACATCAGCTTTTTTACCCTTTACTGTGGCCAATTTACGTTTCCAACTCAGTTGTTAACACTAAATTACCTGCTATATTCTCCCACCGGCGCAGCACCACAGCTTCTCTAGAAACTTGCCCCCTTTATTTAGATGTACAGTAAGACTCACACCGGACGAGACCGAGTTCTTAGCGTTTTCTCGCGCACGAGACATGTTATGTTTTCGTTTGCCCTGGGACTCTATGGCTCTAGTTTTGCAACGCGAGGTCGAAAAGTGCTATATATCCCTGTATAATTTCCGTTTTTTCCCCCTCTCTTCTGTGCAGGTATACTCTCCGATGCAAATCAATAGACGAAAGAGGAAAAGTCCTCCTCGAATTCGAAATGGAAGTTTGTCTTATTCCCAAAATGGAAATGATAGGTATGTAATCACAAATACTCCTTTCTCATTATGAACAGCAGCAATGTACATGTATGATCGATTATCACATCATCTCTGCCGCTTCGCTCGCCCAACCGAAAATCTTAATTCACATACATGGGGATTTCGTAGATCGCAAGCGAATGTCTTCGAGTAAAGTTAAGTATTAAATTTGATATTGTAATCATTTTCGAAACACATAAAATTACTTAATTTTTAATCTCAATTTTATCGTGAAGTGAAGTATATGTAGTAAGTTCCTCTTGGAAACAGTATTTGTAGGTAAGTTATGAAGTGAGGAGAACGTTATGAGAAATCTTCACTTTGAATGTTTCAAGTCTTGCATTGAACACCGATTGAGAATGCTTTTGTATTAAACACATGCAGGTATACGTCGAAAGCGTATGAAGGGAGACACATGGGCTTATAAGAAAATCTGCGAAGAACTCTTGTCTTCAGCGAAGCTCTGAGCAACCCACTACAGTGAGCTGTGGTTGAAGGAGTCCTGGAAACGGTGGATTGGAATGGAAATTAGCCACAAAATTAAATTTTGCTATCATGTTTCATTTGATGACACACCATGGTTTGCCACTGTAAATAATAGTATTTTACAGTTTTAGTATTTGCTAGTATGGAATCAATATCAATATTTTCATGGTGAACTTTCGGCTGTAAATGATTATCATTGGTGGTTCCCTGAAGCGAATAACTGCAGTTGGAAAAGTCATGCAGAGTTTTGGTTGAATATGTGTATCAGTCGAGATTATGAATTAGTCTTATTGTAAATACACGTTACAGTTAGCTGTAAGGGAGAACTACATTACTAAATGACAGCTGAGTGACAAACGATTGAAGTTGGACTTTAGGAATTGGTGGGGGTAGGCTAAAAGAGCTTTCCATTTGTCTCCATAATAGAATTCACCTTTTGCACACGCGTCGTTAAAAGTCTCGGGTATGTCTCCTCATTTCGGGCGATGTTCAGTCTGGTTATTTAAATACATGAATGGGAGATAAATCTCAACATGATGGCCATCATGTGAGTCAAAGGTGCTCAGGGTTTGAGAAACGCTTCTTCCCCTAAAAAAGACTGCTCTCTGTGCACCTTAGCAACCCGACCACGATAATACCGTCGCGTGTTTGCCAACTTCCCTCGTGCGCACCCTTAGCAACACGCGCTGGTTTCACAGATCCCAAGTTACATGTACCTTTTCATTTGTTGGTTGAGAGCGAAGGTATATAATAAGATTTAACGAGGAACTTCTCAGTTCAGTTCGTTGCTGCAGCAACCATTGTAAAGTTCAACTAAGATTAATTTGAGATTCTTTTAACTGGAATATTTCTACGTGTTAGAAATCGTTACTTAGTATAATTGAATCAAATTTTGCGCTAATTACAATGGAGAAATTTGGGTAAAGGTAAATTTAAGAGAACTAATTGATAATTGAAATTTTATCTTGCAAATAAATGTAATTCAACATAACCGCGACTCTTGTTTTCCTTAAATGTTCATGTAGCAAGTAACCGTGTGAATAAACTTTTTGTGTTCCAGAAACAAAGGTAAAACGATTTTGAGAACAACCCTCGTGTGTTATCGCTTGGGGAGCTTGTATGCGATTGGTTTTTTCTCACTGAACACAGCAAGTCTAGAGGTGAACTATCGACCACTATGAGTAAGAGAGGTGGTAAACTATGAGCTCGGGTTTCCCTTTGTGAAGAATAAATATATGCCACACAGGCGAATATTGCCTTTCGCACGCGCTGATTGGGTAGTGCAGGTTAATGAAGTATTACCAACTGAGTTGATAACGCCACCGTAAAGAGTTTGAAAGCAGACTTTTCGAGCGTTAGCCCTTCGTCAGAGCTAATGGAGTGGGTGTGTGTGTGTGTGTGTGTTTATTTGCAGAAAATGGAGCTGCGTTTTTGGTGGGATTATGGCGGCGAGAAAACAAGAACAACTCAGTTGAATGCAAAGTGCTCATTGATATCTTAGGATTTAGAGAGCCGATTTGAAAGATGAATTTTGTTCAAGAGTTTTGCAGGTTTTCGAACCACCTAGGTGTGGGGAAAGGCTGCAAACTATCATACTTATACAGAAATGATCAGAGAGTAATATTCATAAATTTTCAAGTCCGGTTATCAGCTCATTCCGAATCACCCAATGTGGCAATACACTGCGCCATCTGTTGCGGAGCTGAAAAAAAGATGCAAATATTCAAACGTTCAGGATATGATGAAGTTTAATAAAACAATTATATATCTTCGAGCAGCCGAAGAGATAAAATCGCGCGTCAACAGTTAACTTTCCGATCAATTTTCGTTTAACTGATCTTTGCTTTTTGTGTGGTATGTACTTGAACTGACAATTATCGTTTTGCCGCGAGCATACACGAAGACAAGATTTAAGATATGTGGATTTTGCATTTCGATGTGCGACCACAATGTTAGAGTGTTCTGCATTCAGGCTCAGCCGTCGAATAAAAACAGATATTCGTTCACACATGTATTAAAAGAGAACGATTCCAGCTTTATAATTTTTTACTACCTTCAAATTACCCGACTAACAATGTCTATTGACACATTTCATTCTTGATCTTTTAACATGTAACACAGCCAATAAAGGTAGGTTAAAGATTCCATACGGTACTCTAGAATATTAGATACATCCTGTAGTTAGGGAGGAACTGCATTCTACTCATCTCTGAAGAAAAATGATCAAATTATATTGGAGCTTAGCATATTTCTTAGCGAGCCAGAAATACTTGAAGTTTCTTCTCCCAAGGTGTTTGAAATCAGTGTAGAAATATGTTTGTTTTCAATTTCCAGGCCAGACTGGCAAAACGACCGCGGCTGAAAAACTATGAATTGCTCGGATACTTTTCGAAAATTCGATTTGGCAAACACATCTAATTTCTTATGTAAATCTTCTGTTGTTAATTTTCAATCGCTCAGTAAATTATACCAGATGAAGCATGGCCAATATTGCATCTACCTTTTATCTTGCGATAGCAGGAGTACACAGAGAAAAATATATTGCCTTTGTATTTTTTTACACCGATATCAGGATAGAATTCTTAGAAATCCATACGATTAACCATATTTGTATATGCGCACTCAATATATTGATCGATAAAAATATGCTGGAAAGTAAAAACACAGGAAATTGACGCCAGCAAGTAATAAAATAATATGTCTTATTGAAATTTCCTCCTAAATTTGCTTATAATAAGAATCAAACTGGAATCATTTGTTTGCCCCAATTATGATTTTTATTTGCGCAACGTTTCGACAGCGTTGCGATTTATCATCGGGAAACAGAGTAAACGAGAATCTAGCGGATTTAGCAGAGATACAAGAGATTAAAGTGGGTAAGAAGGACTAATTATTTGTTTGACTATTTGCCGCGACACAAGTGAGCGCACGATTTGTGTATTCTTTGCAGTATTTCAAAAAGCAATTACATTTGTCCTCAATCGAGTCGTGCAGTTTATTGAAAACAAGACAACAATGAACAGAAAAATAAATCGCGATATCAGAGCCTACCAACGGCGCACTTTGAATCGCGTGGTTTTCTCAGCTGTTCTTTTGAACTTATCGAAAAGCGAATCGTGATTAGCATATTGTTCTTCTCTGTTTACAGTAAGGATCTTGAGTTGCTTCTTGTTTTGAATAACTTCCGATCGAGATACAGCATTTTATCCCTGACAGTTCGCACGCTTCAACATGCTCCCCAAAATTCCTTTGCGACATCGAAAACAGTTTTGATCATGTGTTTGATTCATTGCAAACAGACAAGGAATTAAAAATGTATCTCCTTAATGCACGTCTTAAATTTATGTTTTCCTTTTTCTCTCGCTGAAGGCCCACGCTTTTCCGTTATCAATTCCTAGTTAAGAATGATGATCTCTGAAATTGGTAATTAAATCGCACATTTCTTTTAGGAAATTTGCGCTCTTTTTTTCTGCATTGACAAATCTTTTCATTTCCCAATTCAGAGATCCACCGCGGCCGGATGCGTTCTTTTTTAGACTTTGGTGAGCACTCTTTGTACGTGAGGAGATTAGTTTCGCTCGTTTACCGTCACTTGTTCAAATTTAAATGGTGTCATTTTACCTGTCTGTCGATGCTTCTCTTACTTGAGGTATAAACTCAATTCACTAGGTTGTATTTACAATCAAGCTTCTTTACAGCATTTTTAAATCGTGCAAGATGTAGGTTGTTGCTAGGAACTTTCGATACTGCCTTAAACTCACACCTCGTGTCTCAATTTCCCTTTCCATTTGCTCACAAATCGCATGCCTTCTGTTCTCTGGTTTTACTAAGCTAACCAATCGCTGGAAAGCCGAAGAACGCCTCCTCTTTTGCGACTCTGTTTGTTTTATTTGCGAAAGCTCTTCAACTTCGTCTTCCTCTGTAATCTCCACAGTAACGTTTTCCTTACAAACGGATGCTTCAGGAGAGGCGCACTCACTCTGTAAAGGTGCGCCCTTTGGGGTCTTGCTGCAGTTCTCATGATCCGCATCGAGGCAGTCGTATGAGATCTTTTTCTTCGAAGTCACTTCGAAGTGGGCTTGCGATTCACTGAATTCACTGTTATCCGTGTTCTTCTGAACTCTCTTGTAGCAAAAGGGTCGGTGAATCTTGGACAAGAATCGCTCCCTCAATCGTCGAAACCTTTCCGCCATCGAGTGAGAACAACTGAAAACTTATGTGCTATGTAGTTGAAGCCGTAATCAAAGACGCAGTAGATTAAAGACTGTAGGCAATGCAATTTATCCACTGCAAAAGAAATATTGCGCACTGTTGTGATATGAAAGGATGATTAGTGTGCTGATGCTTTGTTCGAGAGAGCGATTGTTACGTAAATCCGCCCACTGGAAAATGAATTAAAATCCTCCTTGCTACTGATCAAAAGAAGCCTGTTTCGATAAGAGCAACCGCTTGAGGCGGAAAGCCGCTTGAAAACTGTACGGGTTCACGAAATGATGTGTCGTGTTTGTTTGTCTTTAAGTCTTTTCGGCTGAAAACGTGACCTGGAAAGCTAATATGACATCTAATGGCGTTAAAAAACAGGTAAATATTGGCACAAATGTGCGTCACCTCTTGTATTTACATGCCCATG
This sequence comes from Pocillopora verrucosa, assembly GCF_036669915.1. Taxonomy (NCBI): domain Eukaryota; kingdom Metazoa; phylum Cnidaria; class Anthozoa; order Scleractinia; family Pocilloporidae; genus Pocillopora; species Pocillopora verrucosa. The sequence continues at coordinate 695,457 of NC_089325.1, read as the reverse complement.
ATGTCAGGTAAATAAAAGCGTGAAGTCTGCTCGAGCTATAAACTGGGTGGAGAAAATGGTATTTATGATTGAAAGCAAATTTTTAATGTTCTTGTTTGAGACTGCCTTTGTTCTCTGTTGACGCAATATTATTATTATTATCATCGTTCAGTTTAGTTTATCCATTTGTGAGGGATATGTTTCAGTACAAGTGTTTGTATCAATGTAAATCAAATTTGTCAGCCCATCAAAGCTGACTTCATATTCACATCCACGATTGTCACTTTTGTAAATAGATAGCAAATCTCTATTTCTACTGGGATTATAACTCTTTTTTACTATTAATCCCGAGTTATTTCAATCAATGGAGACCAACACATATTCAATCGTCATTTAGGAAACTAGCAAAGTGACACATTGTTTATTTTATACGAGGATTAGAACTCTTTCTTGAATTGATCCCGAGTTATTTCAATCAATGGAACACAACTCATATTCAATCATCATTTAGGAAACTAGCAAAGTGACACATTATTCATAGATGTTATCTGCTAATGGGGAAAAAACACTTACTTCTTTCACGAGGTAAATTTCCTGTTAAAAATTCACCAAAGGAACAGATTTACTTTATCTGATGCACCGGGAAAGAGAGTTTTTTTTTTCTCCTACTCTCTATGATTTGAATTTGACTTAAACTTGAAATTTGATTAGTTTCCTTTGGGTATTTTTTTATGCAAAGAGTCGAGCCGAAATTACTTAAATTTGAATTTGTGCACTATCGAACTTACCAAGCACTTTCCTGATATCTTTCTGACGTCAGGAAGATATCGTGAATAACGAAGAGTTGATAATTCGTCAATTGTCGAGATACTAGCTCAAAGCCTTTAAGACGATCGTACTTTGAAAATATTGTTAAAAAAATGTCGTTCACGTCACTTTCGTCAAGATATCGGCCTGTTTAAAATGTACGTTCTAAGAAGAGCGTGATCTTCATTACAGTAGGTAGCAAAGCCAAATTGTCTTTGCACAATCGAATACCTATTTAAAAATTCATGATTCAACGAAAAGCGAGATGAGTAGTTCTTGCCAATTGAAAATTCAAGCCTCACCGGTTTGAGTATCGTCTTGGACATCACTTGACGGGGTACCGGGGATTTTTTTCTTTGCAACAATCAATATTGAATTTTAGTGATAAATTGTGAAGTCACATTGACAGTGTGTCTCATTCTTTTAAGAAAGACTTCATTCGTGTGTTGATTGTTTTATCTCAATTTTCATGTTTATTCATTTTAATTTTCTTTTCAACGGTATGCTAAAGAAAGCAACTGAGAAGATAGGACCAGAAAATGAAACAATCTGCCACAAAAATGATGCCATCATGAAAGTCAATTCAGCGACCTACTGATGCGGCGTCTTTTTAAACAGTCGAATTTGTAGGCTTTAAAAATTCCGGGAAATCATCTCGAGGAGAGTGCCTCAGTGTCCTTCGATTTTCATACGTGTACACAACAACGACTTTGTCAGTTGTGTTGTCTTTCTCTTAGAGATGGGTTACTACTTGCTTTTTTATTCATCATGGGAACTTCGTAATATTCAAACCTTTGCATTACAGTATCTGGAATTATGACCTCGTAAATTGGAATCAATGATTTCATCTAATCACACGCCCAACTTACACCACTTAATCGGTCGTGTTTTTCCAAGCGTTAACAAGGCGTATTTTCTTTGATTTCTCACTGGTTCCTTTCTGTGTTAACCTTTCTTCTGATCGGCTTATGGCCTTTCTGATCGCTGATTGTGTGGTTTCTTGTGTTGGAATGACCGATAGAAGTTCGCTCTAATTGGGCTTTCCCCGACTACCATTGACTACTACTTTGTGTGATCCTTCTTGCAGAAATTCATAAATTGGCACTTGGGCCTGCATAACAACTTTATTTACCTGAGACCAACAAACTAAAACCTTCTGACGCATTGGTTAGCAACTTAAAATAAAACAATCTTCAATTGAGCGTCAATTCCCTTACTTCGCTCTCACAGTGACCGGTTCAGAAAGTTCGCACCACGTGCAATATCTAAACCAGTCAGATGCAAAACTTCAAGGAATTACGACTTGGTCGACCGCATTTACCCGCGATTTAGGCAGTTTGGAAGGTTTTATTTTGAGTTTTCATTGTTTCTTGAAGGTAATTTCCTCTCTTCTGATCACAGCGGCCGTTGTGATTAATTTGGTTTTACGTCGCTCAATCAAAAAGCGCTCTAAAGATGCCATTCAGAATGATTAAAATTCCTTCAAGGAATATTTTAATAGATGAAAATTTACTAACCGACCAGCTTCCTTTCGTTTTCCAAGGGCATAAATGTCGTTTTCAATTGTCACCCTCACAAATTCAACCCCCCCCCCCCCTCCCTTGTATCTCATTTCCATATATTAGCCTTCAGGCGAAATTACTTAGCAATTTGTGTCCAATCTTTTGGTTCGCAGATGTTCGACTTTGCCATAACAAAAACACGTTAACTCATTTTGCCGAGCACAAGTCCTCGAGAGCACATCTGTTGAAATTCTGCATTCATAAGATACTTTGCTTGTGAAACTTTCCCCTCCTTTTTACTTGGGACGACCAAAATCTAGAGACCAAGTGTTCATTTACACATATTTTTCTTTTAGTTTTTCTTTTAGTTCAATGGATTGTTTGAAACTCTTTCTTAAGCGAACAATACTTAAAGAAAATACCTTGAGGACATGGTTCTCTGAGAGAACACACTTTCTCTCTGCGGGAACTGGCTCCCACGCATAATGTGGGAAAATGTCGCAAAATTTCTTGAAACGAATATCTCCATCGATCTGGTGTAAATACAGATGCACGGGACAACCAAGAGAGACGTTCGCTTTGTGCTTTGTCTACTGTGAAGCATAATTTTTAGGAGTTGCCGGTTAATTCCGAATGGTGGTCCACGACCGCGCAGCTTATACTCCTACTTAGGGCTCGAATGGCTAAAGTCAATAGTTCAAATTCCCAGTTCTGATGCCCCACTAAATTCAACATTTATTACAACCCCTCCGTCTTTAGAATTCAGCGAAAAATCTGAATAACTAATCTATCTTCAACCCTTCGTCGAGAGCACAATCTGTTTTTGATCATTTTAAGGAGCACTTCAACCCTTCTGCATACAAAGTTACAAAGTATAGTCGAGTAGGAAAACAGAAGAAGGTCCTAAGAACACTTTAACATTTCGCTGTAGATACAACTTCCGTGTAGCTGCAGAGGAAGTCTTAACGGATCGAGTAGCCTTTGATCGTAGGTTCCGTTGTCTCCGAGAAATGTAAATTATTTCAGTGTCTAACCAACCCGCACCGAAATATTTCTTCTAAGGGGGAGATCGTTCTACGTTTTTAAGCTTTTGGTTCGCTAAAATTGATGTAGTAGAATCCTCCGAACACAGTTTTGAAGGAAAGTTGTCGGAATTACTATAATGCGAATGCCTGCCAAACCACTCAATTCTCTCCTTAAGAGTCATATGCCGAATGCCCTTAAGGAAGGTTTCGATAGACTGTTTTCGACGTATCTCACATGGGTTTGTTAAGATTTATTTTTGGGATTCAAGAAGGTTTTTACTCGATCTAACTTGTTTTTTTCAAGGATATGCTTTAAGGAACGCCGGCTGCAATATTCAGGTGTGATAAAGGATCTAGTCATTAACTGCATTCTACACCGACAGAATAATAATTGGCTATCTCTTATTATAATGAAATGATTCCCCCGGCAAAATTGTTCTAGCCGCCATGTCTGGTTGTTTGGAGTGCGTATTGTGGCTCAAGAGATAAACAGTCCGACATTTACATTTCTTTCCAGCCTTTTATGCTAACATCTAAATTTTTTTTTTTACTTAGAAGAACGAAGTAAACATTACACGGCGACATCTGGCCGCCAACTACTGAGCTCGGTCTCTCCAATTTCCCAGCGCATCATAAACAGCCTTAACTTTATAGACGAGGCTATATTTTCATTATTTCACGTCTTGCTGCCATCCATAATTAGTATTGGGACGCAAGAACAAACTTTATTTGTCTAACATGGTCGCCGCTATGTAGCTGACCGTATAATGAATGCGGCAGTTTTTCTATCTCTGTGTCGGTATCGCAAAGGCTCCTTGCAAATCGGATACTTGGGCAAAATGCTTTATTTCAAAATCCGTTCACCTAATTTTGTTGTTTCAGTCTGTTTCTTTCCACCGTTTCATCAGATATAGTAACTACATTAAGGAGAAAATTTCATCCACAGACGACATGTCTAAAATTTGAATCAGATTCCAAATTTCTTCTGCACTTAACGCCACTCTTAACATTGTAGAATAAAAAATTCCTCTCTGAAAACCTTATCGAGTAGATTAAGATCTAACGATAAAGAAAAAAAAAACCCTCTCTTACGCAAAAAATTTAGCCGAGATTTCACAATACTTTGTCACCCTCACCGATAGAGCTTCCTTTACTGATCTTTCACATGTTTTTCTCTCAGTAGCTACAAACTTAATCTGCAATTTCAACGTAGGCTAGTTTGTTTGGAACGTTTTTGTCCCTTCTTGTGAAAAAGCGCACTATTTACCGTTATTGCCCTCTAGTCCTCTGGAGTAAATTCATTTGAAAAACTTTATGCGGAGGAAGATGTGCTACAAAAATATATCTCTTTTTGTTATGTAACAATTTAATCTTGAGACAAAATGCTAATCTACATAAGTTAATCTCACTCAATCCTCGAAATTCGTCTTGGTTTATATATTATTTTTTGTTTTGATTCAATCGTAGGCTTTTCTGGTACACAATTATGTCTTAAGAACAAATCTTAGTGAAAAGGTTTTTTAGACAGAAAAAAAAACTACCATTATCGGCGTTTCTTTTTCTCTTGCATAATGATCTACCTTGCGCTGGTGATTAGTCACGCGGCTGGATGGCCAGTCCGTTTCTCTAGTGAAGATCAACATAAACTGAAAACACGTGAGTTTTAATCGTTATGTAACTTTCCCTTGTCAGGAAAGCGCACTATACTTATTTTTCGCAGTAAGCGAGGGCATTAGTACAATTTAACGGTATATTTTCAAATCCTTTTAGCTTAATATGATTCATATGTCACGTTTTGTCTCACACATCAAAACACTAACAAGTGACCTACAGAGCGGAAAGGAAAACGATTAAGTAGCTTGTAAAAACTGATTCTTTTCGCCACAGAAATCCAGAAAGACCCACTGAAGAGTTCTGTAGCATTTTGTAGCTTCAAGCTCTTTAAACGTTAGTTTTTCGTCGTTATGTATCCTTCAGATGAAATAATAAAAATTCCAACTCCATCAAGGAAAGCTAAAGAGAACGTGGACAACCCACTGTCATATCTCCTGTCTCCTTTAAATGTTTCACGTTGAGCAAATATATCCTTATGCGAATATTTTCTGATCAAAATATTCCCATAATCGTTTCCTGCGTGATGTCTTTAATAGCAATGGAGTATATCCATAAAAAAAAAAAATACTCAATCATATCAAATTTCTCGCATCACTATTTGAACTGAGGATTGATGAGGAGGGATTGTTCTTCGGACAGAAAGAAGCGGGAAAGGAAAGTTATCTAATAGCTGCAAATATCGTGAATTTCCAGCCTTTTATCATAGTGGGGATTAAAATAATTAAAACGAAAAAAAATTTTTTAGGAAAGTATTTTATTACCTGGTCAGTATGCGTGGACAACTCTGTGACCACAGCATTGAAAATGTGTTTTTACATACCTTTTTTTTTACGATAAAATTATCTGAAATTAAATTTCTTATTTCATGCTTTCGAAATTTTCAATAAACAAAGCGCACAACACATTTTCATACTTTGTGAATATGTGCCTCTGTTTTTCTCATGATTTTTATCTTGTATGCAGTCAAATTAACTGTTTTTAGGGAGTAGAAAAATTACAGGTAATGCTATTATCATCTGTTAAACCCAAGTATAAACAAGAAATATGCTTCACCTCGGAATCATTAGCGTGTTTGCACAATTTCGTTGCAACAAGCTTACATAACTAAAACCTCACTGCTTTAAAGTTTTGACGTGAGAGAAAATCTCTCCATTTACATGAGAATGGTTCTTGTATATGTCTTCATCACACTTTAATAAATTGATTTTTACCAAAACTTTGACTTTATAAATATTATTAAATGTTTTTTTTTTTCATTTTCTTCATTTTGTAGACTCCACATGCTCCGCACTTTGGTGACCTAACCATTTTTCAGCTAGTTTCACCACCAAGCTCAAAACAATGCTTTTGCCCTATCTCTCTAGTCGTTCTTGGGGGAATTAGAGTCGAAACCACTGCACTATAAATTCAAATAGAATTATGTCTCTCACTAATTTTCCGTCTATATTCAAAACTGTCGTAGCTAGGGAGATTCTTTCAATGTGGTACGGCGAAGTCTTTAGCAAGTTTCTATGTGATTCTCATCAGCTTCCCTTCTCTCTCTCTCTTTCTCTCTCTCTCTCTATCTCTACAGCAGGTGCATCTCGAACAGTAAACGACGCGTAACAAGTAGCTCTCGGTAGCCTCGGAGACTTACTCCCGCGTCGTTCAAAATATTCCTCTCCATTTCTTCACAAATAGCGTGCCTTCTGCAACGCACAGGCAATGTTTCTTTCTCTTCTTCAAATCTTTCATCTACCTCATCAATAGCTGCGTTAAATTTTGCCGCCGTTTCACGCGATCCTTTGAAGTGATTGATGGCGAACTCGTCGAAATCTTCTGTCGATGCGGCTCGTGTGTTTCGTTCCAGAGAATTTGACTTTGTTGAGAGCGATTCACAAACTTCTTCTTTAGAATTCGACGCGAGCTTCTTATATCGCCGCGAACGCATGCTGAACCGACGCGAAACGTAGCCAAGCGGCTGGTTTAACTTGGCAGTTCGGCGAATCCCTCCGTCAGTTTTCATCGTGCTTACTATGATTTTCGCACAAATAACTGAATCCTATGTCCTTGCAACTCTTAATCCCTAATCGAATCAGGAAGTCAAGGCGCCTCAGTTCCTTGCTTAGAGAACTCCTCTTTCTCAGAAGCATCCTTTCCCTTTATTCTCGGTGGCATCCTATTGGAAAACGTGTTTAAAATTGACAGGTTTACATAGTAATAAAACAAAAAGCGCCAACAATAGACACACCTGCCGACGGAAGCCAATATTATTTAAATAAAATGCTTTCTCGCGCTCTCCGCAAAGACATAGTAAAATTTTGTAATTGCGTTCTTACAAACCTAGAAACCAGGCCAAATTTTTCCCTCTATACAAACAAAAATATGAAAGTTGGATATTTTTTCCGTCTAAAATGCAAATCCTGACACCTTAAGTGTTATGTTCAATATGTATTGCTAAAATATTTTCCATTTCAGATTTTATGTTAACAAAAATTTTCAAAAAGGTTTCACATTAACATCTTAGCGCTAGGTGTCAAATAGCAAAACGAATTTTAAGAGTTGACAAGTTGAAATCGAGGTATCACCGAGGATGTCAATTTCTATTCAAATTTAATGATATCTCGAGGTTGATCGGTTTTCAGTCGGCTTTTATTAACGCTTTTTCAGTATTAGGTCTCAAGTTCTGCCTGTGAATTTATTGTCAAATTCCCCATACTGGAGCGAGGGGTAGGTCGCTAAACACGTGAGCGGAATCTCTAACTCAATCCTGGAAAGTGGACCTAACAAGATCCGAAGAGAGAAATATAGCCGGGACTTCTTTTCTGTTTAATAATTTATTATCACGGAAGTCAACAGGGATATGGGCTCCGAAAAGCAAATTATTCAGTGGATTTTAAGGTTTGAACTAACACTTTGAAAAATAATTCCTATTTCTGCCTGTTTTTGCGTTGCAATTGCGTCATTATCGGCTACTTATACATCAAAATTAACTGTCTAGACATTTTTAAAAGGTCCAGCTTCATCCATTTCGCTTTAAAATTTACATCAATTCTTTTTTCCAAATTCTACAAAGGCCATTTCTTATCTCAACTTTCGTCTTTAAATCATAGAGAAGCTTGAATATATTTGAAAGGTTATTTTTCCGTGTTAAACAATTAGTACGCCTTTATCAAACATAAATCGTGCCAAACAATTTATCCAAAAATTGATGCTACCCTCTTTCAAAACCTTTATTATATTTAGCGGCCATGACAAGCATTACGCCATAAGTGGATCCCGCAAAAATTTCAAGCCAGTAAATTTGTCTCATGGAATTGATTGGACATGGGAAGTAAATATTATCGATAGTTCATGTTTGATTTCATGTATGACTGATTCAGTTATAGATGTCCCTTTGGTTGAACGCTTTAAAGGCTAGCGGTTCAAATTTTGGCCATTTTATGGCTAAATTTTTAATATCATTCCGTAGTTGTCACCAGTATTTTTTTTCATGCTTAACCCATTAACTTTTTTTACGGCTATTGGTTAGAATTTGTCAAATTTTACGCTTAACAGCAAAATACTTTGGCCATTTTACGGCCAATGGTAAACCCCATTGAAACCCTCTTGAATGCCATGTCGGTTGATATAGACTTTACAGTAAGCTCCTCCCGGTGCATAAGTGCACGCAATCATTTAAGGTAATTAATTTATGAAGTATTGGTTACTATCTGTTTCCTTTTTTTTCTTTGTTCCTTACCTTTTTCCTTCTCGATTTTATGCTGCTCAGCTTTGAATTTCCAACACGGGACCGCCAGCCATTAGCTATGTAAAACAGGATATTTATTTCATCGCAAAATTACTTCGATAAGAGGATCTCAATGGGGGTTAACCGTTGGCCGCAAAACGGCAACAAAAATTCAGCTGTTAAGCGTAAAAATTTCCAAATTTTAACGTTAGTCGTTAAAAAGTGTTAATTAATCTTAGAAAAAGTTCTGGTGACCACAATGGAAAGATATCAACCATTAGCGGTAGATTGGCTGACATTTTAACCGTTTTAATCCTTACGTTCATATCAAATCATAATCTCGCAGTACTTCGTCTATTACCAAACATTTCCGTAAGTTTCGTAAGCTGATACCATACTGGTCTCTCAGCTGCTTCTCAATGTTGTCACATACAGCGGAGCGGCGTTGAGAAAGTCTTTCTTTGGCAACTTTGCTACCCCGCCAACTAGGGACCCGTTCTAGCGGCGGTTTAGCCGACTGACCATCCTTTTGAGCTGACTTCATTGATCGAGGCTTCTTTTTAACTTCATGATTATCGTTATCATTCTCATTCAGTTTTCTGTAACGGAATCCTGGTGATTTAAATGGTAATTTTTGACTCTTTGCTCCTCTTTTAAATGTTTTCGAGCTACTAAAGCGAGAACGTATTCCAGAGCAGTTATTTCTGGCGTCCACTTTCCGGACACTTTTATTCTGGCGTAATTTACTTTCGTCAAAGATCCTTTCCACCTCTTTTTTGTTAGCGTCACCTGCACCTAATAATTTTCCAACTGGTCCAGCAGAAGAATGTTTCTCCTTTTCGCAAAGACGTTGGGTGTCGTTGAAAAATTCTGACTCAAATTCCAGTTGTTTGTTCTGGGATGTTTTTGTGTGTTTAGCTTTCTCCACTCTTAGAGAGGGGTCCGAGCTTCCTCTCGAAAAACTCTTAAAACCGTCAAAGTTCACGGGCGTTCTTTCTTCTTCAACCATTTTGGAGGTTTGCTGTTTTCTAACTTCAGGGGTAGTGTCAAGCATTTTATGGCAGAAGCTTTTGCTGCGCTGAAACTGTCTTGTCTTGAAATTCGAGTTATTTTGCAATCCCGTTATAACATGTGCTTTTTGATTTTCATGCGGAACACAAACCTGATCCTCCTCCCTTGAGCATTTCCCACTGGCAGATCCTCCAAGGTGGAGCTCTTTGTTACTTTCTTGAGCTTTTTTCCCTTGTCGTGGTATTTTCACTCGCTCAAAAGAATCATCGTTTTCATCACAATGAAGTTTGCTACATTGGAAAGTTTCTTCCCCATATTTTGCCGTTGCGTCTTCTTCTTTAGGTGGGTTTATTTCGTCTTGGTCATGAGAGGTAAGCCTTCTGTAAGAACAATCTGCGAGGTTGAATTTCCGCTGGAGAACACGAACGGTGAGATGGCTTTCAATTGCGCTTTTTAACATCTGAACTTTGGAATGAATCATACTGAACGCTCCTCGGCGCGAGTCTAAAATAAAAAAGCACGGAGAAACAAACGATAACATTAGAAACGATACAACTTGAGAAATTTTCAAGAAGGACCAATAGACGATTAAACTAGAAAACCGAAGAAATCCATTTAGGAAAAACCTCGTCAAAATAGTTTGTGTTGCGGATCTAAGCCGGCTAATACCCAAGTGAAGAGAAATGGCCCAACAATCAATAATTTGTTATTTGAAAATATGTCAAAAGCGTCATTTTGATTCAGGATACGCTCCATAAAGAAGTTTTCGTATAACCTCTTAATGTAGCATGAAACGATGCTTCTTTCGGTGATTGAAATGTGAGAAATTCGGCTCTTAGGCGTCAACTTACGTTTTTAATTAAAAGAGCTTGACCAATATGTTGATGACGTAAGGTTTGTCATGTCTAAATATGAAAAAAATAATAATTATGTGTGCTGAGACAAGCTTTAACGAGTCTAAAGCTCCATTTTCATTAGAAGTTTTCACTTTCTAAGAAAAAAAAACTGCCTGTTACATATGGTAGCTATGGAAAGGTTGATGGTGTAGATATTTTCAAAAAACCATTTTTCGACAAATGTTATGTTAAGATGATGTTAAGGCCTATTTACACGGCACGACTTTGTCGCATGCGACAAGCTTACGACAGGCCTACGACATGACTTAAGAGTCGTAAGCGAGTTGTAGGTTTGATTTACACGAAACAATTCGTGTCGTAAGCCTGTCGTAAGCTTGTCGCATGCGACAAAGTCGTACCGTGTAAATAGGCCCTTATACAAACAGACGCCGCCTTTTAGGGAAGTCTCCTTGTTAAGAAATTATAAGCAGTTTTCAATGTTGGATATAAGGGCCGATTTGGCGTGTGTTTATTGTGTTCAATATTTTTTAAGTTCGTAATTATTCATTTCGCAATTTACATGAGATAACCGGACCGTTTCTGAAAAGTGTTTTCAATTCAAGCTTACAATGACTTGCACTTCCGTGTTTTTGAATGAATAATTAACAAAAAGAACGAGTTCATTTCTCAAAAGCTTAATTATGTTCAGAAACAAAAAAAGGGAGAAATTGTCAGTAAAAATGAAAAACAAAAAAATAAATTTAAAGTCCAAAGTTCGATCTAGAATGACATAATTTTTCCATCGCTTATCTAAAATCAAGGAGGCTCCATGGGGTTTTTTTGACCGCGCGAGATCTGGGTGAGAACATAGCACGAGCTTTAAAGGTGTCAACATGCACAACAAACATGGTGGCTCGATACGATCGCACGATTGTTACCTGAAAAGGAGTGTTAAAAACAGTTTAACACAATACAATTACCTACGTGATGAATTGTAGATTTTCTAGCAAATACACCCGTAATATTCATAGGCCCTCTACGCCTGAAATAGAGGTAAAACGAAAGATAACACCGCGGGAAAGATTCTCAAAGGACGACAAATTCGACTTTTTTTGTTTCTTTTTGGTCGGTATTAACTTTTGCTCAGGTTTTCAGATTTCTATGTTGTTAATAGGCGTATCTTTAACATCGTTACTGATGAAGAATCGAAACACTCTCTAAATGCAATGTGTAATATAACAGCTTTGCACTCACCGTTTGTTGGTTGGAATAGATAATTCAAAACTAAGAATGACTTAAGATGGCAAACTTTGTAACACCAAGAAAAACTGATGAGCTCTATGGAGGCGAAATCCTCTCACAAGGTATGATTTCTTGTTCGTTCAATGAGCTATTTAGCGTCAAAGGTGTCTTTTCTATTAAACAGGTTCTCTTTATTCCATCCAGCTTGGATGAAATGATAAGGAATTTTGAATGCGAACACCGATATCTGGCAGATATTATTGTTTACCACCTGCGGCAAGATTGATTGACGTCGGAGGAATATTTTTTCTACTGGCGTAGTTTTCTATTTCTGTCGATTCATACCACAAAATTGGTCATTAATTCAGAATGAACGTGCCTTTTTTCTGTTTAGCATCGCTTCTAAATGGTACAGCCTACGTCTCGTCGGATGGTTTTTTCCTAATAATCTTGAATGAAAGGATAGTCTCTTTTCAGTTTCAATCTATACGTGAAATAAAAAAAAAATTTTTTTAAAAATTAAAAACATGTCAAACGCAATAAACACTGAAACTCTTTCACAGTTTCACATCTGTTGTAATTTGTTTGATGTTTTTCAGTTTTTGGTATAGAGATACTACAAATAACAGTTTAGAACTAGAAACAAACTTGTAGTTGTTCGGTTTTGAATGTTAAAATTTCAATAATTACTTACGTAAGAAGGGGAAACGCGTAAGGCTGAAAAACATTCGTTTAACTGCTATTTTCCGCAGGAAACCTGTACGTCACGTTCAGCTGCACAAGTCAATTCTGCTTTTGCCTTCGGCGCGGTAAAACACATCAATAATGTTATCTTGACAAAGCCAAATTGAGGAGAGTGTTCAATTGTCTTGTCGTTCAGACATGTTTTCATCAACAACAGGTAATTAAATTCTTTTAATATTAAATTCAGTTAATCGGGCGGTTACGGGTTTTAGTGTAAGTAAGCCAATGATTACAGACGATGTCCTGCTTAATTTAAATGTATACAACCATTTAAACCGAAAGTAGCAGATAATTAAACAAGCGAGCATTTTCAAAGTACACATGGTCCTCATCTATCTTGCTTTTTCAACTAAACGGAACTGAAGACATAATATCTAACCTGAATAGGCTACTACAAACAGTTTCTGTTACATTAATAATTCTTGGGGTCTCAAAAAAAAACTTCGAAAAAAAAGGGAGAAAAAAGCAAGGAAGGAGACTTACAATCCTGAGGGCACTGGATACGTCCTGAAACTTGCAGAAACGGTTTTTACTTCGTCGTGCACTTCTCAGCAGCAGAATTTTAGCCATGTTACAAGTAGCAGAAGTGATCAAATCCTTAACTTAAAAAATTGATAAACACATTATGTAATGTCTACTGACGTTATCCAAGCGGTCTAAAGAGAGAGGTCATTCTTGGTCCTTATAAGTACTTCAATGATTTCCAAGACGTCAGCTGCTTAAATTTTAAAGAAAAAGCGTTAAAACCCCCTGAGCAAGATCTAAAAACTGTATTTAATTATAATTGAATAATGAAATGGATTTCAGTAGTTATAGGGTATACGTAGGGATTTGTGTGGCGCATGATGCCATGAAACCCAAGTGCGTTACTAATATTATTTTTCAAACAATAGAGTTTTTCTATCTGATGTCTCCACATTAAAAAGTCATAAACTTGTTTTTGACGGTGTTCACTTACGTAAATGACCTATTGACGTCTTGACATCCTACCACTTCAGATTTATGTATAGCAAAGTAGCCCCTAAAAAAATTTAAAGATAAACACCACATTTCGAACACTCCGTCAATGCACTTCAATTTATCTCTACCTTTCTTACCTCAAAATCGCCTCAGCGATATACTCCTCTCACCCCACAATATACTTTTCAGTTTAAAATAGTGATTTCAATCGAGAATCTTATCGCTTTCATTGTTAATAGACTATTGCAAGAGCGTATGACGGTAAAGCTCTGTAATTATGTCAAGTAAATATAAATTGATGCGATATATAATGATCACACCATACAAGCAAATGGAAAGTAAATGTAATATTCACAGTGATGTTTAAAACCACAAACTTTTCATGATATGGATATATGTAAATGATAGTAGATGTAATAAACCAAAAAAGGAACTTTGCAAGCAAGTGTGAAAATTGAGGCAATTTATTGACTCGAGAGGACCTTTGCGCGCTGCCAGTTTATCATATTCCGAGGATCAACCATCGATCATAAAACGTTCATTTTATCCAAAGTCCAATGATTATTTGAAATTCAAGGGAACAACCATGTTGACTTCAGTAGTGGACTTAAACGTACAGATACTGTAAACGTTTTTATTGACGATTGAAACGCGTTACTAATTCTGCACGCCTGCAGTATATCGTTTCGAGGCACCTTCTGATTCGACAGATCCCATCTGATACTATCGATGAGGCATTCATCATACAAAGTGTGTTTCAGTTCTATATTTGCTTTTGAACAATTTCGCGGTCTATGAGCCATGAGTCCGGCCAAGAAAAAATGGGCAAACCAACTTTGGTTCATATAATTGAAAATATTTCAGCTTAACGATCCGGGCGGAAGGAAATAGCTTAAATGAAAACCTTGAGCGGTAACACTATTTTATTCTCTTTTGAACTAAAATGAAAAGGTGCCATGAAGCCAGATTCAGGGTGTCGTGTTATAGCCTCCCTATACTTGGTGACGCTTGTTTTTATAACACTGCAACAGCAGAGAGACAAAACCCAGGTTCCAATGCGGATACCGTGACTGTATGTACACCCGGTGTTAAACTTCTTGTTAGGATATTCACTTGAGTCCGTCTTTGTCCATTCTCTTCCTTAATAGTTTTCGCAGTATTTTGGTCGCCATCCAGCCACAGAGACCCCATTCCACCAAATGAATTGTGTGTTGTTATCGCCAGCTCCCGCTTGTAGCCATCTCGGTTTTCTGAAGGAGGAACAATAAACTTCATCTTCAACATTGCTCCCGTTTGGATAGCTTTTAAGCATCTTAAGCGATCACGCCGAATAGGCCAATGACTAATGTTTGCAAACTGAAACCCAGATGCTTCTGTAAACTCGAGATCGGGTAGAGTATTTCTCAACTTTTGACCATAATCTGGTGTCAAAAGGGTCCAACACAACGGCTTAGGGCTCACGGGATCATCGAATATTGGTTCTGCTAAAGATAGTGAAACTTCTTGATTTTTACGCGCTGGTGTGTGATTTCTGAGCAGAGTCATCTCTTCTGAAATAGTTTCCTCAAAGACACCCTTGATATATGAAATCAAAAGGGTTGACATTTGTGCATGTCCGAGGAGGCTCGGGTGATATCCGTCCGAACTAAAAAGTTTCTTCAGATCCAATTCCTTATCGCGTGAACATATCACATTCCTCCAACTTAAGGAGGTTAGTTTATAATATTGCGCAATAGACTTTCCTCCTTCGTCTTCGGAGTCCGGGCAGTCTTGACCAATAGCTGTCTTGTAGTAGTTTCCGCGAAAGAAGTTTGCAAGTATCAAAGCAGGCTTCGATGGCAAACTCAATATTATTCTAATCAACTGTTCTAATGGTTTTGCCGGAGCGAACTCTCGGCCTGCATATCGTTTGTAATCGTTAGCCGCCAGCTCCCATATGACTATGTCAGGGAGGGATCTCATATAGTTTTGTATGCAATACGAAAAATATTCAGAATCAGTTCCGCCAATGGCAACAGCACTGACTTTTAGCTCGGAAGTTGTGATCGGTGTTACGGTGTTGTTCCACCAATCACTGAAGGCCTTATGATAAACGCCTTCAACATTTCCACGATCTTTCTCAAGTCCACCACCTGCCGAAATAGAACCGCCAACCACAAGCACATTCAGATCACTGCCAGTGAGTGCCTTCTTAAAGACTCTTTTCAACCTTTGGGGTGATCCGAGATTGGCTATTCCAGACCGCAGCATCCCTGGTGAGATTCCTATTTCGTTCAGTGATTTTTGGTAATAAATCCAGCTACTCATAAAATCCCGAGATAATGATATTTCCAATGACTTAAGTTCTTCTCTATAGAGCTCATTTAAATCATCGTTCTTACTTTTGGAAGTAACGTTGTCCTCGAAGGACGTCGACGTTTCATTAGTTACTTTCAAGAGGGAAGGAAGTTTGGAAGCCTTGCTTTTGGTGGTTTCATTTTGCATGATTGTTACATTCCTGAAATGCTCCTTAAATTCGTCCCTCGACTTGTTTGTGATAAGGTTGGGCTTCAGAATCACCATTGAATCCTCTACTTTTGCAACTTTGACTGGTACCCCTTTGTGCACCATTGGCTGTTGAGAATCATGACTACGATTTTTCATAAGTTCTTTGATGGACTTTGGCGACACTACTATTATTACTCTATCTTTCAAATCAGTCACGTTTTCCTTTTTGGAAGCTTCGGCTGCCACTATTGGATTTGAGTTACCACTGGACACCTTCAGTCTTAGTTCACCTTCCGGGACACTTTTTGCCGTTTCGTTCCTTTCAGCGGCTCCGTCAAAACTCAGTAAAGAAATAAAGTCTTCTAAGTATTTTTTCAGAGATTCTTCTTCCGAGGGCCCACTTTTATTCTGTTTTGGAATTCCAGAGATGTTATCGCTTGCGCCATGCTGAACGATGAAACTTGCATTTGACTCCTTTGTTATGACTTCGATAGGATTTGAGATTGTACTTGTTTTGTTATTCTCAGGCTGATTTTCTTCGCTTTGTGAGATGTTGATGGAGTTGTTTGACTCATTTCCATAGTTATCATTAAAATGAAGCTGTTTGCGAAGATCTGTTTCGTTTCCGAAGTAGCTCATCAGGACCTGATGGGATGAAAGGCCGTCATTTCCCGATGTTGGTGGAGCAGAAGTGTTCATGATATTTGTAGAAGGAATAATTCTATGTTGAGGGGTCAGCCTTTGGTTTACGTAGGTAGTGCTTAAGTTACTTTGGTGACCAAGCTCACTTCCTCCGTTTTTAATTTCATCGCTTATAACATCGGTATTGTTTGGTGCCTGTTTGTACATTTCCTTGGAATTTAATAAATCAAATAAGGTCTGATTTGCTACCTGGATACTCCTTATTTGACCTGATACTTCTCTGTTCTTTTCAATTCTGAGAGAGGAAAGCTCTTGGTTGGAAACATCCCTATTATTTCCAGGATCCTCTTCATAATTATATAAAGGATTCTGTGGGATTGTGATATGTCTTCCGTTTCTCCAATTCCGTTCATCGACGTTACTTTTCAGGTTCTTGAAAAACATTCCATTTTCTCTTCCAGTTTCTTTTTTATCGCCATATTTGTCATCAAACAGTGAATGAAATCGGGAAACTTCCTTCATCATCTGTTGGGCATCGTTAAATACAGGGTTGCTTTTAAAGCTAGCACTATGCGCTGGGAGAAAATTTCCGTGGGCTTGCCCGTACAAGTCCCTTAATTTCTCAATCAATTTTTCGTACTCTTCGTGCCATCTGGATAGAGATTCGTTTGGATTATGTACATTTTGATGAGGAGCAATCTGCAATGGCACACCAACAAAACTTTTGATAGGGTCTTTGCTTTCATTGCGGTCCTCGTTAGCAACAAAAAGGGGCCGGGCATGATTTCGTTGCCAACTGTTCGACTGCAGTTGTTGAGTTTTTTTGTTGTGTCTATATATTGAAGATTCGTTCATCTCATGTAAAGAAGCTTCCATAGTTCTTTGCTGATTCGCTAAATTCCATGGAAACTTCCTGCTACCATATTGCGAGTTACTTAACTGATTAGCGCTACTTTTCAGGCTGAGATGCTCATTGAGTTTTGTTTCCGTTGCTTGTAATGATTCCAAGTATGGTTTTTCGGAATTGCCTGCCTCCTCTGCTTTTGCTTGAAATTTTCCTCTCACGGAGGGCTCTAGAGACAGAGTCGTTGCATCAGTCACAGTCGCCACATCATTTACGGTACCTGTGCTTTTACCAAATTGTTGAACAGTTATATTAGTTTTACTCATGTGGAAATGGTTGAGGCCATCTGTTTCAGCGAGTAGGCGAGCATTTATCTTTTCCCCAGGAAATTGCACGACATACTCGTTGTTTGGCCTTCGTCCCACCTCCGGGGTCCCCGAGTAACCAACAGAAACCCTTCTGTCATGATCGTTTGTCCTAGTGGGACCATTTATCTTGAGAGGCAATGCCATTTGGAAGCCTTGTTTCCGGTGCTTCGCATCGAATTTATGAATATTTTTAGTCGTTTTTAGAGTGTTAACAGCGGATGAATTCTTTTCCTTAAAGGTCCCTTGACTTGGAGGCAAGTGACTGCTACCACTCCCTACCGATCCAGACTTTGACATATCACTCTGATTGTACGGATGCCATCTGGTGTGGAAAATGTTTCTTTCATGTGTAAAGTTATTATATTTCATCACTGAAGCTAGATCCTCAGGATGATTATTTTTATTGTCCGCTAATGTTCTATCTGGTCCTTCTTCGGCACTTCCCGTCAGAACAAATTTTCGCTCGTGATCATTAACATTTGCATGTAGAGGTTCAGGATTCGTTCTCATTTTGCGGTTATCTGTTGCTAGTCCCGAAAAAATTCTGAGGTTCTTTTCTAGATTCCCAACAAAATGTCTAACAAGGGTAAGGTTATTATTCTCAATGACTCTTTCTGAGGAAGGTAAATAAGCAAGCGTACCATTTTCGTTTTCGCCATTTCTGGCGTGCCAATTTGTAGTGTTTTGTTGAAGATTAAAGTTTGTGTGAACTTGCTGGATGTTTTCAGGACTATGCAATGTATTGTTTTTGTTTAGCTGCATTGGAAAGGGAAAGTGTTTGTCAACATGTTGGGGAGCTTCGACACTTTGAATGATTTTATATGGCTGCGTCACATTTTTCTCAGCTTGTTTAATGGCGTCCCATATAGGCTTGCTTAGGACTGGATGCGATTCTTCATCATTTGGACTCATTTCATCGTCATCTTCAATGATCGTTACTTCCCCAGGCAGTAGACTCTGATTGTTTTGTTGCTGTTTTCCATTTCTCATAATGGTCTCGTTTTCCACTTGTTTATCAGCATACGCCGACATAGCTTGATTAACGCGTAACTCTCCTTGTCCCTGGGGTGGATGCGTATCCACAACTTGACTTATTCTGGAATCTGATTTGGTCAGTGCACCAAGCACATCGTTCACCTCTTTTCCTATCATTTGAAATTCTTCATTTTCACCTTCGTTTATACTATTTGCCACATTGGTATATTCCACTTTGGCTTCATCTGAACCCAGGGTGTTATAAGAATCCGTGTCTTTGCCATCAATGTTGTCAATAACTGTGACGTAATTGTTTCTGAGACCAGACAGACCATTTTGGTCTTCGTTTTCTGAATTGCCATTTCCTTCAACCTCTTCGTAAAGTGGACTTCCAAACTCGTACTGTTTAGCCCCATTGTCTTGACTGTCCTCAATGAATTCAATATCCTGACGGGGTTTTTCCTTAATTCTCTTTCGAAGAACCTCTCTAAAGCGCTTTATTTCCTTATTATGAAGGGAGCTGTGAGGTCTTGGCTTTCGGTCGAAATTTAAGCCCGTGTCATTATGAATTCTAAGTAAGTTGTCGGCATCGTGACCTATCTCCGCGCTTTTTTGTTTCTCATCATTTGCTTTAAAGGCGTTACTTAGATATTTTTGCGGAAATTTGGCTTGATCATTGTTACTAATTGTCCATTTCTTTGCTATAGGCTGTAGAAAAGAATGGGTCTGCGAAAGGACTTCCCTCAAAGGAGACACCATCGTGCGTCGTAATTGTTTCCAACTCTTGCCAAACACTTTATCCTGATCATTATAAGTTTCACTTCCATGGCTAACATTCAGCGTCAGAATAAACGCAAAACAGGTGATGAAAACTTCTCTCATTGCAGTATGTTTACTTTGGTTGCTTGCTTTGTGACGCCATGGTGGTCAAACAAAAGTCCGTGTAAAAGGATACTCACCGAGGAAGTATCCTTGATTAAACTCCATGCACCAGTCTGCGAAAATACAAATGGTCATCCATCACATATTGAGATTATAAACTCAGTCTGTTGCATGCAAAGGACCCTGGACGCTTACTCTTACTCAACATTAATCTAACTGTGTTTCAAAGTAACTATATGAGCTGTCTTTGACAGGATTTAATCCAGGGTGATGCGGGCTAAATTCAGTGTGAAGCAGAACGTCCCAAGCAATTGCAACGATGAAATTTAGTTCTTCGCTGGGGGTTTTGCTCTTTTGTTTTCAATTGGATTAAAGCCAGGCCAAACACCCTCTTCACCCAACTCCAGAAAATGAGTACAATGAATCCCCATTTCACAACAGAGCATTCTGTTTGCTGTTCTTATTTTTAAACATAAATAGTAATGTTTTGTTTTTCGGTTTTTCTATTTTTTTTAATGGCGTTACGCTTTAACTTTCTCTGGGGAAATCCGAGAGCCCTTTCCAGTCCTTCTATTTGAACTGAATGGTGGAGACGGGAAAGGGGGCTAGTAATTTTCCTCCGTGTTTTAAAGACTGTGTGATATTCGATTTTCTTTTCCTCTGCAGAAAACAATGTAATGTGCTATTGGTAATAAGTGACCTAGAAAACGATTGCACATAATAAAAAGTACCCCCGTCTCATAACAGGTAACGTAACAGGTACCAAAGCAGTTTTTGAGTGAAATCTGTTGATACGTACATGGCAAATTAAAAGAAATTGTTATTATGGCTGATTTGACTTTTTGACATTAACTGATCTTTTAATAACTGTTTACGATGACGATTAGTAATAAGTTGCAATTGAGACTATTCTACATTGGTTTAAAATAAAATAAGCATTTTCTTTTCTTGGCAGGTGGAGAAACTGCAGTTGGGGAAACAACAGACAGTTCCTCAAGCAAAACACTGACCTCGTTGCCTGGAACAGATGCAATTTGTGGACGAGAAATCGACTTAGTGTTTTTTATATATTAATTCACATAGCCGAATAGCTTCATGGTTGGAAACCGATACAATTAACGAAGCCATAACAATTTTCCATTTACCTCACTCAGACATAACATAACATACCTCATTGACTTAAAGAGAGGTCGCTGAAACTGGCCCTGAACCACAATCATGATGTCAATCATGGCACATCTTGTATTATTCTATCAAGCGATAGTCAGCATTTCGATTTACAGTCATGAATAAACGGCTTCATTTTCATCAGAACCTCTTTACCTTGACCTCCTATATCCGTCGAGTTTTCAGATGTATAAAATTTAAGATTCAATATTAAAGTTGATAACGTCAGGTCTATTTTTTATATGCCAATTTTTGGGCAGGAGCGTCTAAACGATCACGTGAAACCAGGAGACCATTTTCATTGGCTTATTTCATCCTAGATTCACTTTGGCCTCTTCTCTCTTATAATGCCAGCCTTTAGTTTGTGGAGATAATAATGAAGCTGTGCAATGCATTTTGCAATAGGAGAATTTCTTGTTTTTTATCTAGTGCACTTACGCCGATCACGCGTTCTACGTTATGTCATCAGTGTGTACCCGATTTAGCAGGGCGCCTATTTCTGAGACAACACTCGGTTTTATCAAAAAGTCAAACTTGGATCATTTGAGACATTCCAAGGAAATGCTTGAAGTCGACCGCCCTTATGCATCAAAGCAAACAAAGCGCCTAAAATACGATTAACGAGACAAAATTCAACTCCCACGTGCATCAGAAAAGCGAGATAATTGATGTGTTGTTACGCGAAGAAACGGGAGGGATTAGTACCAATATTTCCGTGAGAGTCCGCTGAGCATCCAAATTCAAATTTTACCTCAATACTATCTTCTTTCATTGGAACCCCTTCTGACGCACGTAGTCGTCCGCTAGAATCCTCTTCCATCTGAGGATGAATAGTTTTTCTTTTCGCATAGCAGCTCTTGCTGCCCTTCTCCTTGCATCATGCATCCTCGGGAAAGATGATTTCGACTCTAGACTGGTTATTAGTGAGGTTTCTCGAAAGATAGACCTTTCGACTCAGCTGACTAAAGTCAGTACTTCCTTAACTCTAGAGAATGAAGGAGATTCTGCAGTAGGACACTTTCATCTGGCAATCGAACCAGCTCTTGTCGATAAACTTGCATTTGTTGGAGTTACGGTGAGTTTTCTTAAGCTTATTTTCTATGTTACAGATAAATTGCTCGAAGCGTGACGGCGAAGACGAATCTTTTGTCTGTAAATTCTGTTCTGCTGCTGCCACGTATCGAATCACAAGAAATTCTATCTTATAGCTCACGTTTTCCTTGTGGATTTTTAGGCCAAGACCCCTGATGACGAGGACTCGACTTTAACTATGGAACAAGTAGAAATCGAAGCACATAGGTAAGCATTTATGCTGGTGAATTTCATTTCACAATAAACGAAACAAATAGTAATGAATGTATACTCATCTTTTTAAACGTGCGTGACGTTCTTGTTGTATTACGCTTTCTTTATTTGTTCTCGAACATTTCGGACAGATCCAACAATTGTTTGCTTTGTAGCGTGAAGCAACCACATATTATGTGTGATTTTCATGTCGTAAAAAATGCATTTGAAATGGTTGCTACATGTAGCTAAATAATAACATTTAGTTTGTGGTAGTTCGAAGTAAATTTCGATTTTAAAGTAATTTGGATTTTCCCATTTTGTTCTTGTTGCATTACCATTGTCCTTAAAGGATAGAAAATGCAAATCGAACAAGTTTGAAATAATTTTAGACTGAATTCATTTTAAACAACAACATGTACAGGCACTGTGTACATGTGTGCATTTGTGAGGCAATGACTTTCCTCTATCTTATCCTTGTGATTTTAAATATTTTCCTCAATTAATTTATTATTTAGTGAAACAAAGTTCTTCAGAGCAGATCTTGGATTTCGCCTGAAACCAGGACATTCAGTTGAGCTGACTGTGGATGAAGTATTTGCTCATGCCATGACTCCCTTCCCAACCAAGATCACTCAATCCGAGAAACAATTTGTCCTCTTTTCTGCCAACCATTATTACTACACACCTTACACTGTTAAAAAACAGAGTGCAACTGTTTCCTTGGCAACGTCCTCTGTGGAGTCCCACAGTAAGCTTAAGCCCACTAGTCAGTCAGACAATGCTATAACATATGGACCTTACAGTGATGTTGAGGCATTCCAGATTAGTCCTATGAGAGTTCATTTTGAAAACAACACTCCCTTTCTCTCGGTATGTACTGTATGATTAGTCAAATGCTCTGCAAATGTTAGAGTGAAATCACTGAATCAAATATTTAAAGCAAACTTTCATCCTGAGGCTCTAAAATCTTCCCAGATCAACATTTTTTTTTAGTAATTAATAACTGACAATTTGTGACAAGTTGTACAAATCTGTATTCAGGTGGCACTGGCATGGATTGTGTGGGTTTTATCACTTTTTTTTTTTGGTTTCAATTGAACCTTCAAAAGCTTTTGTAGGTTGAATATCTCGACTTTTGGATATCCAGGAGTGATCATTTTGTTAATCCTTTTTTCAAGTTGAATAGATCATTAAACAGATGGGTGGGGAGAATTATGGAAAAAATCTGAAAAAGTAGATATTAGAAAGTTTCAGTGTATTGAATGTTTGCGAAACTTATTAACTAAGAAAGAAACTTCTGCAGTTCGAAAGATATTCATGTAAATATGTACTAGGAGGTACATGTTGGGTAAAGGTGAGTTTTTGTGTTTTTTAATTCAGGTGCTCCACATGGCACGAACAATTGAAGTTTCCCATTGGGGTAATGTTGCAGTGGAAGAAACCTTTCATATGAAGCATGTGGGAGCAGAACTCCAGGTGAGTGATTATTGTTTAAGAGATCTGTGGCCTTATGTAGGTTAAGAATGTACAGTGTAGGATTTTTCCATCACTTTTGACTTAGTGTTTACTTCAAAGGACCAGCTTATCCTAGACTTTGGTCTCTTATGCATCTTGTGATTTTTTTTTTCCACGATATGCACATGGGCTGAACATGCATTTTGTCGTAGTAGTTCATGTGCTTCATCACCTTAACCCTTTAACTCCCATAAGTAACCAAGAGAGAATTTCTCCTTACCATTTCAGTATAATATCAAGCAGACAAGTGATGAGAATAAAGAAAAATATGAGTAAGAGGATTATGGATTATTAGTTGATCCAATACCAAATTCTTGAAACTAAATCACAAGAACTGTATGGTAGACAGTAAGGAGAATCACTAATGAGATCTTGGGAGTTAAAGGGTTAATCTCTATGGTTTCATACAGCATTAATATTTACCTGTGGTTATTCAGAAGGATGTTCTGAGGATAATATTTCTTTACCCTAATCTCTGGCTTGCAGGGTCCATTTTCGAGGTATGACTATCAACGTACCCCAGCTCCTTCTTCAATCAAGTCTTTCAAGTCTGTTCTGCCAGCATCTGCTAGTGATGTGTATTATCGGGATGAAATTGGCAACATCTCCACCAGTAACCTGTGGTCTCAAGAAGATTCAGTCGAGTTGGAGTTGCGACCAAGGTTTCCTTTGTTTGGTGGCTGGCAAACAAGGTTCTACATGGGTTATAATGTTCCTAGTTATGAGTATCTATACAACCTAGGTGAGTCGTCAGCTGTGCTCTGTAGTGGAAGAACTATATTATCGTAACAGGATCTATTGTGCAAAAATATTTTTCTGCATGTTATCATTTATTGTTAATTTTTTTTCTCCCTTCTATTGAAGGGGTACTTACCATCAAAATAAATAATTATGTTTAGAAAAGTTGTCGAACCTAGTGTTGGTTTGGAAGGTTGTACCTAATTTAGTGGGAACTCTGGGTGTTCTTGCAGTATTGTAGTAATAAAAGGGAATCTAAATCACATATATTTATAAATAGTGACCTCTATTTGGTACAAAAATATGAGGGATGTTTCTCTGCAGTCATTATTTGTATCAAGATGGGAAACAAGACACCAGGTCTAAAAATTGGGGAATATCACTTGTGAGATATCCTCAGATATTCCCCAGTTTTAGCTGGGGCATATTCAATCACATGATGTGTTTGGACCAATTGCCCATGAGCAGAAGTATTTGATGGATTATATTCAAAGATTTTTTGATGAATGATTGATCTATGAAAAACTACTGGTATTTTTGAGAGGATTGTGGTGATTCTTTTCCTGTAGGAATGACTATGTGACAGTTGTGTTAATTTTGTAATAAACCAAAAATTAATGCTTGTTTACTTTTTTCCCAATTTTATAGGTAGCAAATATGTTCTAAAGATGAGAATTATTGACCACATCTATGATGAGTTCGTTGTTGACAACCTTGCATTGCGCATCATTCTCCCAGAAGGATGCACGTAAGATTATTTACTTTGTTAGCTAAGAATTGACAAACATAGTAATGAGATAAATATATCCTATTAGGCATTTTGGTATGTAGTATCGCTGAGTAATTTGACAAGTTGTGCTGTATTTTGACAAGCCCATAGGGCAAGTCAAAATACAAAACAATGAGTAAAAATTCTCAGTGATACTACATACCAAAAGGTCTAATATGTTATTTATTATCCAACTGCTTTTTTTTCTGGTAAGTCTTTCTGTTCATTTCTCATAAGGCGGGAAAAGCAAAGTGGATAGAAAAGCATAATGTGTGCAGTCAACTGGTTAAACAGGTTTTTTATAGTACAAAACAACCAATTGTCCAATTAGCCATTCAATATCACAGGATATTTGTACTATATTCCTGCATTGTTTGTACTCTGCTTTGTGCAGTTGGATGATAATAATCAGTATTTCTTAATTTCATGATATCATTGTTCTTGATGTTGATATATTGGGTTTTCATCCTTTTTTCTGTAGAGACATTGAATTGAAAGCACCTTTTGCAATGGAGGAAGGAAAACGTGAATTGCATTATACCTATCTGGATACAATTGGACGTCCTGTGGTTGTTGTGCAGAAAAGTAACCTGGTAGAGCAACACATTCAAGACTTTGAGGTATATAGCATAAACCTTTTAACTCCCAGGAAGTGACCAAGATAGAATATTTCATTACAAAAATTAATACAATATCTAGCAAACAATTGATGAGAAAAATTAGCAATAAGGATTATTAGTTGATCCAATACCAGTTAGGCATTTGGTTGGTCGACTATTTAGTCACATTCTCTTTCCCTCTGCATTCTTACAGTAACTGAAGTACCCCTTAATTAAACAAAGGCTTTATACATACAAGTGTTCAAGCAAAGAACAGCAGGATTAATGAATTAATTCCCTTGATGTGCCATTAAAATTTTATGTGCCTTAACCCTACTTTGGTCTTTCAACAGTTGCACTACACCTTTAATAAAGTGCTTCTCTTACAAGAGCCACTTCTAGTTGTTGGTGCATTTTACTTGCTCTTCATGCTTGTTGTCATCTACATGAGGTTGGACTTTGCAATCAGCAAGGTAAGGCTGTAAAAATATATGGTGTAAAAAATTGATTATGAGCTTTGCATTTGATGGTCTTATTTGGATGTCTTTCATCTTGGTGTCACAGTGGACTTTGGTATCAGTGCTGTGAGGTCGGTGTGAAACAGCTTTTGTTTAACACTTGACCTTGTCATTGATAGACACAGAATTTGAGTGGGGTTTTTCCAAAGAATCTTTTTCTACTGGAGCTCAGAACTTTATGCTTGAAAGTTTAATGCTTCTCAGGGTATAGCAATGTTAGTTACATGTGTTGTTGGAAATTCACTGAAATTTGTGCCTTTAGCCAATACCAGGTTTTGTTTCTCCTGGATAAAATGCTTTAATATTTGGTCTAACAACAGAGGCAACTGTCACCACCAGGTCTTTCTGGGTTAAGTGTATCCATTTTTATATGTAGGGAAACTTTTATGACACAGCTGTGTGTATTTTTTGGTTATCCATGGTACTGTGTACCTTATCATGTACTGATTACCATTTCTGACATTACCACGTTTTTCTTCAAGGATGAAGCTAATGAGTCACGCATGCGTGCTGCTTGTCTTATTGATGAGGTCCAGCGTCTGGTAGACCGTCAGAGTGGCCTTTATTCTGTATACTCTGACACCATCCAAAAGTTTAAATCAAGCAAAGATGCCACTGCCTTTGCTAATGCACGCAAGAAGTTAGATGGAGATTACCGCTCCATCAGCAATCAGATCACTCAGGTGCAGAACTCCCTTAACAAGGAACAACCTGAAGTTGCTGAGAAGGTGAGACTAATGTTCTTTTAAAAGCTTGGTACAGAACTTTTTGTCATGGCAGAAAGCTTCTTAGTGAACAGTTCCATGCATTCACTTCCTTGTTTACATAGATTCCTGTCAAAATCCAATGATCCAAGTTATTTTTTCAGTTCACATTTGTTGGTCACTACAGTCTCAGTCATCCAAGGAGTTCAGGAATTATTTCCAGGTTATAAGTACTGAAAAATAGTAATGGTTTGTGTGGAAAACGATCAAAACAAACAAACAACCAAAAAAAACCTTGGAATTTGAAACCTTAAACCAGTTTTTTTTCCCCTGAGACTTAAATATACAACACTTGTATATGGACTAGTCTTGTAGTTTCCAAAATGACTCTGCAGGGAGAGAAAGAATGATGCAGTGTCTCCAGAGCTATTTGCCTTTGTTTGTCATGCATTTTATCCATGTTATTTTCTTTGTTGGTGAGGGGAAGGGGTGGGTATGTGGGGGGAGGGGGGGTATGTTGGGAGCTGTTATTTTTCCAGGGAAACACTGATCAGAGGAGGATATTCATATATAAACTATGTTTATAGTAGTAGTAGGCTGACTGGAGCCTCTGTCTCATTTAACTTTTATAGCTTACAGACCTTCTGCGCAAAGAACATGAGAGGAAGCAGGCACTGGATGGAGCCATTTCTTTGGCTGAGAAAGTGGTGGTTGGCCGCCTTAGCAAGCAAGGATATGTGGAGAGCGAGTCTAACAACAAGACAAAGAGGCAGAAGCTGAGTGCTGAGATTGAAGCTCTGGCTACCAGCCTTTAATGAAGTTACTTAGTAATCCCTGTGATGTCATGGTGATATCTGTTTCCTTAACCCCTTAACTCCCAAAGAGTGACCAAGACAGAATTTATCCTTACAACATCAATACAATGTGAAGAAGACAAGTGATAAGAATAAAGAGAAATATCAGTTGGGCAATTGTTAGTTGATTCGATACCGAATTCTCCAAACTAACATCATAAGAACTGTATGGCAGACAGTAAGGAGAATTACTTTTAAGATCTAGGAGCGAAATGGTTAATCGCTTTTAGCCATATTAACGATAATCTTTACTCTACAACAGAAAGCGATGAACATCTTGCTTCTGAACATTACAGAGTGTAAGCACAGGAATCTCTTTAGCAGCAATTAAATGAGTAGGCCCTTTCTCATCTAATACATTGGTAACCTGACATATTGAGCATGCAATTTCATGATTTGAGTTAATTGCGTTTGATTATAGAATTTGATAATGAATGGAGAGATTCAGGATAAAAAAGTGAGAGAAAATATGTTATGTTAAGAGTTAAGGAAGATGGTGACTTGAATGTCACAAGCATGCAATGAAGATTTATTCTGTACACGTACAGTTACACAGATTCTGTTGAGATCACCTCAGAGCTAAGTTTGTGAAAGATCCTCACGATGAATAGAAATTATAATACAAAACGCAAGACCCTTGTTTCACGTAAAGGGGATACCTTCTAGTACAGATAAAGCTGAGTTAAAGTTATCACTGACATCACAGGGTTTATTGAAGTGATCATCAAAATAAAACAAGTTAACTTCGAGTGTTTAGGAAGAGACTATTCTCTTAGTTTTTCAGTTGCTTAAGGTTATGTCCCATTTTATCACTTATGTTAACGTGATACACTGTGAAGTGGTAATTTCGGGTCTTTGAACCCTCTATTGTAGGTTCTGCCTATTAAAAAAATGTTTCAAATGATATTGTCGACTGAATTTTCCAGATATTTGATTTCCACCCGTTTCGTGAAGACGTTACATGGGAATGATAAAAGAGCTATTGCTTCAACTCTCTATTCCCGTTCTGCAAAGATAATTATTCTACAGCAGCTCACTTCAATCCAAACCCCTCTTAAGTCGCGGTGTACGAATAATCCGAAGACGTTCGAAGACAATTTAAATCGTGGAGATCGACTGAACTCAAGAGAACAGCGAAAGTCTAGCCTACATGGCACAGGTCGCTGGACCTGAAGGTGGTACGTGACAGTGTCACCAGTCGTTAACATACGGAAGGGTTCTCTCAGTCATCAAGTAAGAGATACTGGTTTAGTGCTGTATATTGACATGTGAGTCTTGGTGGAAGTAACTTTGACCAAGAGGTGTGGGTCTTGTGTGGAAGCTAAGATGATGAGTTGAACGATTTAGTCAATGAGTTATTCGTGAGGAACGTGAGACGGAATTACTTTATTTGTAGCCGGATCGCCTCCCACTCCAAATGTACAGCTCTTCTCCCACTAAGCAATGAAATGACTCAAGACGGAGGCTTTGACCGAGCAGTCTTGGTCTGAAGTCTGGGTTCTACAAGGTTGAGCGCCATGTTTGACCACCCAAACTTTCTCTAACCAGTGACCGTAATCACCCAGAACTTCGGAATATCCTATCATGAACGAAGTTTTAAAAAATACCCATGTATTTGTGGATGTACTACGTATGGCAAGGAGTGACGAAGTGAAGCAATGGGACGAAAGTGCCTTCGAAAAAGCTTTCAAATGGGCCGGTTACTTTGAAGAGGCAAGTTTACATGTTCTAAATTACTGTGCTTTTATATGAATACACGCATTTTGATCAGTTCTTGCTTATGATCTATTGGACAACAGATGCGTAGATGACGGCACCATAAAAAAATTTTGCTTTTTTATTACATAAAAAAATGGAGGGTCTGTACAGTAAAAGATCACAGAAGGCGTCAAAATGTAGTAAAAGCATCAGTGATACTCGACCAGCTGTATCTCCTGTCCTTTTTCCTGTTTTTTTTTTTACCACATTTTGTCGTCATCTGCCATCTATTACTGAACAGATGCGCAGCGTCATTGAATCCATTTGTTAATGTAATCAGATTTGAACTGTCATTGTCTAGTTAGTTTCTTAGAAAATATCAATGATCTACCCTGTACAATTTGGCAGGAGCCGGATTTGTGGGGGTTCCAGAACCATGACCTAGCGGTCATTTACTTGTGCACAGCATACACAACACACGTTTCCACTCAATGACATATACGTAAACATTGCGTATTTGTTAATCCCACTCTCCATTTTGTCTGTCTTATAACGAAAATATACTTGCTGATCTATGTGTAGACACCAAACGTTGTACTGTCAGATTATGGCCTTTTAAAGCACACAAGTATTCTCACAAGCAATTAACTGGAAATTAAATAAGTGATGAGAATTGTGACAAATTTCTCAGCTGGAAGCTGTCATATTGAGAAAACACAAAATTTTCTGAACTAACTTACAAGCAAATGTAAGCAGGTTAAAGTAGAGTTGTTCATCAGATGATGGAAATTTGGAATTCTTTGGTAATTATTTGTCTCTCTCTTCTTTGTCAGGTTTATCATAAGATGCAGACAAAGCCTTCATTAGCAGAAAAACTGGATAAATATCTTGATAACTTCAATAAATCTGGGCAAATATACCTAGGAGATCTTAGATTATCCTTGGCAGTTCTTGATAATTCAAAGTCCTTACTCAGAAGGTTTCTACTTCAAAATCCTCATTTGTCAGAGAGCCAGTTCCACTTGACACTCAAACTATATGGCTTAACTGTAGGCAATACACAAAATTGTACCGACATTTCTGACTTTCTCACTGACTCTTTCCACTTGAGCCAAACAAGAGCTGCTGTACAACTGTTGTGTAAAATGAGGGATAGGTTGACTGAAGATATGAGATCTTTTCAAGGAAAACCATTAAAGAAATGTGACTCATCAACTTCTTCGACAAGTCTAATGGAATTTCCAGGTTCAATTACCTCGGCAGACATTTCCATGAATGCAGCTGCACATTGTTTATTCAAGCATGTTCAGCATCAGTTAAAGTTTGGACTCAAAGGTAATTTAGTAGCCATTCTTATTTATGTTTTTATGTTTTTAATGAAATTATCCAAGATCTTGGTACCACTTGAAAACCTTTTTGGAGTTTGAGAAAAAAAAAATGGCATTGGTTAACCTTTTACTCCCTGCACTGTACTCAATACATGTACTGCTGCATAATTTTAATATTTTCATTCTTTTATTTTTATGACCTGAAGATAAAGTGATGTAAACATGTCCAAAAAATATTACAAATGTTCCACTGTTACCTTTCTCTTCTTCATGAGCCAGTCTGGGAGTGTGAAGTCTTGAGATGTCATGAAAGTCATGAAAACCATTTACACTGTGCCAGCCACTGGGAATTAAAATTTTACCTCTGGCAACCATTTTTGATTTTCAGTCACTAAAACCTTGGGCTTGGAACACTGTAATATTTCATATTAAGTTAGTAATCAGGCAGGTTCTGTACAGAAATATAGATGCAAAGCAAGAGTAGTTGCCTCAGTCTCGTCATTATTTGTTTTGATGTTTGTAGATGTCAGCAAGAACAAGAGAGTCCTCTGTGACAAGCTGACAGAGCTAGCTAAGCAGGACAATGGACTGACAAGCATTATTGCATCACTGGTTTTGACTCCAGATGACTGTCAGTCTACTCAAGACTCTGAGACTGTCACTCAGCTAATTTTGGAGTGGGTCTTGGGTAGGTGTTAAGTGAAGGCATACAGAGGTTGAGATGGCAGAATAAGACATAATAGTACTGTATGGGGAAAAAAAATGAGATGTGGAAGTTGATATCCAAAAGGTGGTCCTTCCTGGTCAAACCGTAATTTGGAGGGTTGTTTTATGTGCAGTGAGGGGTAGGGGAGAAGCTGGAATAAGTATGGATCAAGAATAAGAAAGATCAACTTACTCATGGAGGTGCTGGTCTTATCTAAAAAAAAGGAATACAGTCCATTCAGTCCAATTCCAGGTATTGTTAGTGTTTGATTTTCCAATCTCCTAAGGGGAAATAACAAAACTGACAGCAGTAACTTAACAGGCTTGTCCAAGTGGTAACTACCCATACTTTTGAGAAACAGGTTGTATGTCTGGGAACAAAACTGGAATGAGTGCTCTCACTATTACTGTGTCTGATTTTGAAATTTTTATTTGATCGCGCATTGCGAGGTGTGAACAAACTTTTATTAAATCTTACAAAGTTACAAATTATATTGTAACTTTCATCAGAGTTCTTTGCCAGATGCAAACCAGATCCTCGTTTGATGACCATCCCTCCCCACATACTCACCAGAGTAGCCTTTATGTATCCTGCCTTTTTTGAACTGTACTTGTCCCATCTGCTGAGCTGGGCAGAGAAAATGACCCCCTATGTCTGCAGCAACGAAGAGAAGTGTTGCACTCCGAGAGGAATTCAGTGGAGGTAAGAATCTGTTGTATGCAAAAAAGTGTTAACAGTCGGTGCCTTAAGTACCCTACCCTTGCTCTCACTGGGTGTCTTACTTAAATTTACTTAACTCGTTCAGTGTCAATATTTTATTTCTTTTAGGTCTGGTTATCATTTTAATCAACCCGATTTGTCGCATGTAGTGACTTCCGTTTCATTTCAGCCAATGAGATTTGGAACCTCTTCCCTCCCCCCTCAGTCCAAAATTACCTACAGACAACCGTAAATTTTGTGCGTTTTACAGGCGATTGGAGACAAACGCGCGGTGAGCACGAAGAGCAAGCAACGCAACAGGGGAAGAGCAAAGAAAAAAATATGTTTAATGGCGTTCCTACCCCTCGTGCATGACTTGCATCTCGCGCTCTCTTCATTCTTGATTCCGTTTCGCCCGAAAAACGCATAAAAATTGCGCCTGTTTTGCAGGCTTAAAGGAAACGGACCCCCCAGAATTATTTTGGGGTTTATATCCGCTAGCGGGGGAAGGGGTATAAATCCGCGGTTTATAAAGCTGCGGGGTCCAAATCCGCTGTGACTCTAGTATCCCCTAGATCATTTCGGTGAACGAGATTGCGTTTATCTCGATTCCTGAAGAAATAAAAACAGTTTCAAATTTTCTGTAATGGGGTAATTTCGTTTCTTTCCTATTTCAGATACCAGGTCCAAGAACGTTCGGTGAGACTTCAAGACATTGAAAATGGACACCTTGCATTTACAAATCTCGCTGATCACCTGAGGCTTCTAATAACTGGGCCTGCGTCTGTTGCTGATGCAACATACAGAGAACTTCAATGTCGGTTTGCCGAGAGAGAATCAGTAATTGATAGTCGTCGATGTAGAAATACTCTTGATTCACTGAATTTGAACATTTGGGAAGACCTTGGAGCTTTGTTACGTTCAAATACAAACTTCTGACGACTGTGGCAAGTTGGCGAACTTAAAATGCGTTTTTCTTTGCTGACTTTTCTTGTTTTTCCTTCATCTTTGTCATAGGAAAAATACTAACCAAGATTTATAGTAAATGTAAATGCTTTCTCGCTAACTTCTGCGCCAAACAAACGGAACATGGTTGAAGTTTTAGCGTTTGTATTGAACTTTCTCATTGCAATTAGCACAATGAATAGTGGTAGTTCATAGCTTTACCTTTTCTCTAGTTTCAAATGTTCCATCTTTCAACCGAGAAACAAAGTTGTTAAAAATTAGATAATCATTAACTCAGGTTGTTAACCAGCAGTAAAAAGCCTTTCGATTTCCTTATCACTGATGGTTCTCAGAAGTTTTGAGACCAATCTTCCGTTGAGTGTCAAAAGTAATCCGAGATTGTATTGGTTTTGCTTTACTTAGCACTGATTGGTTTAGGAAAGTCGCGAAACTTTCTCCACCAATCAAATGCAAAACTGATACCAATCACAACTTGGTTGCCCGCGTTTTCCCGCGCTTTAGGCAGTTTGGTTGTTTTTGCCTATAGTTCTCATGGGCTCTTGAGGGTATTTTTCTGTCTTCTGATTGAATGTTGTAATAACTTTGGTTTTGGTTCAACGACACTGAATCGAAAAGCGCTATATGTGTAGATTTAATCAGAAGTAAAAAATATCCTTGGAATTTCTCGTACCGCACACTTTGAGGAATCATCTGAACTAGTTTTAAATAAAAACAAGCTTAACTAGTCTCTCTGTTTGCTCCTTTCAATCTTGTTAGTTTTTCCTTTGTTTGTTTGTTTTTTTTATTATGTGTACGGAGGGCAAAGGAGACAACTTGCGTCAGCCTTTAAGGTTTCTGAATTTGCGCTGTGCTGCAGGTAGTTGGAAATGAAGAATATTGATCCTGGTTGTTCAAAGATTTAGAAAGTTTTCATTCAGCCATGAGGAGCAAGTCATGGTCTTCTTCGATCTAGCTAAGTTAAACTCCTAAGTCCGAGCAAACCTCACTAAAATGATCAAAGAAACCTGTTTCGCCTAAACAACGAAACATTACAGAAATCCAAGACACAGGAGAAACTGAAAAAAAAATTACAAGTTGCCATGGTGAAAGCCATGGTAACAGTCTCTCAGAACTCCCTTACGTTGCTAAGGATACAGCCGAGCACGTGTTCTCGCAAAGTATACTGGGAATGGAAGAGGCTTGGTCGCGCAGGCTGGCGCGAAAAGAAAGAAATTCGACAAAAAGGAGAACGATTACCTTCTCATCTATGATATAATACCAATCATTTTGTTTGCACTAAGTAGAAAATGCCAGATGAGGAAAGAGTGAGGAAAAAACGGTTGGTTTCAATGCTATTATTCTGTGACGTTTGGCACCATGTGTTTGACTACCTGTAGTTTACGATTATACCGTGACAAGTTTTTCATTAAAATTTTTTGCCGCCTTCGATTATCATTATCCTTTAGACGAAAGCTCGATTCCATAATCAGTAAACTGCATCAGACGAATCCATCGGAAAAAGAGGGCACAGGAAGGGAAGAAAAGCAGGTAACATCTTTATTTTGCTATCCAGGTTGCGTGAATTTTCGTGCCGGCATGAGTATGTTTGTGTGTGATCGACGATTATGTGACATCAGAATACCAACCACTATTTACATATCAAGCATTGATTAACATTATGGTCAATTTTACGCTACGCTATTAAGGAAAATTTGTCTTTGTAACGTTTTCTGGGGGTTATATTTTCAGTTTGTTGTTCAGTTTAACTGGAGTTGTCTGAAAAATATCTGGCATGGTATTTTGTACTTTGTGTTCTGTTTGATTCATAATTATGTCACTTGTTTTTGTTCTTAAGACAATTTCGATTTCGTCGTAGTTAAGAGTCGAATTAATGGAACGATTTATTTAAAGCTGTGCCATAGGTGAAATGATAACTGAAGAAGCATAAAAGTCCTTCAGCAGCGAAGCAGATTTCATTCCACGCACTGCTCGCTTTTTTAACTCGAAGATCGATTACAGGCTTCGGTGAAAAACACTCACATGATTTAACCGGAATAGAAATAAAAGATTGCTTAGTACTTAATAGTTCCTTGTTTTGGCTAACCTGAAACTTAACCACTTTCTGCTTGCAAAAGAAGTCGTGAACCAAGAGCTGTGAAAAGTTGTTAGTATCGAAATTTATCGCAAAAAATGTAAACTGTGAAAATTAACAAAAATTTATGCGAACGTTGCATTTTGTCTAAAATATTAATGCAGTATTATTCAGAGACTTTTTCGTAAGCCTTAGAGAAAAAAAAAAAGGTAGAGCAAATTAGTGCTTAATGGCACAAATATGTGTTGTTTTAACATATATTTGCCTAGCTTTTACCTACCTCTTTTTCCACGTTTGACCAATCTTTTTGGATCTAAGAAGTAAAGGAAAGATTTGTATTTATCATATAAACTGCGGTGTTTTTACAGATATTTCCAGCCCTGAAGAAAAGCCATAACAGCATATATGTAAAATTACGTAGTTTTATTAAAAATTTGTGTTTGATTTCACCAATCAGCTGTTGACGCATCACTTGCTTTTCGTGCCACTTTATCAGGTTGATGAATAAATGGCAAAGCCTTCACCATTCTCAGTCCAAGGTGGTATATCAAAATTTTCTCAGTTTATGGCTGCTACAAACACTGACAAATTCATTTTGCTTACAGACAGTGATGTTCAAAATTTCCTAGAAGCAGAAGAAAACCAAAATATGTTTAGAAAAATCAAAAAGTTACATACTTGGCTTTGGTAATGGCATTTCT
The DNA here is from genome assembly GCF_036669915.1 of Pocillopora verrucosa. Lineage (NCBI taxonomy): Eukaryota > Metazoa > Cnidaria > Anthozoa > Scleractinia > Pocilloporidae > Pocillopora > Pocillopora verrucosa. The sequence goes on along the minus strand of NC_089325.1, from coordinate 659,510 downwards.
TGCAGCTGGGAATGAAAATTGATAAATGAAAGATTTGCCATAGGCTGATTTTGGCTGTGTACCTGAAAATACTTCTTCTCTCTGTAAGGAAAAAGTCGATAACTTAGAATTTTGTGAATTGAAAGTTATGCCTGTTGTTTGTTTTTGTAATGGTTCTATGCATTTTTTTCATCTTGAGTCTTATCATGCTTATTGCCAATGCACTTTAAAACTTTTTTCGTAGATTGTGGATCCTATTTTTTTTCATTCATCAACGAAGTCAACTTTTCTTGTCAGTTAAGGTCTTTTATGTTAACGAGATAAACAAAATACTTTATGGTTGCTTTTGGATATGGAATGTCTCATCTCATGTTCAACTTGATACCTTACATGTTTGCTGTGCTCACTCATGAGCTATCAATTTGAATGCTTGAAGAGAAATTCCATATCTACATATGTATAATTCTCTCTATGTACTATAGATAATTTTGCTGTTCCTAAATAAAGTTATCCTACTAAACTTTTTCACTTCACACCCTTGCATCACTATGCTTAAAAATAATGATAAATAAAATATTTATATAATTTATTTATTAAAAAAAGGAACAGTTTTTAAAAAAAGACATCGACAAACTGTTTTTAATGTCATATGGCAAAGCATTCCGTAGTAGTGGGGCTGCCACAGAGGAAAACCTTTTCAAGTTGTATGACAGAGTAAAAAGAAGATGTTTGGATAATGAACTTAATTGATACGATGGAGTGAAGGATGTAAGCACATGTGTGACAATGCAAGTTGTTGAGTGCCTTGTAGGTTGTGAGTAAAATCTTGAAAATGATATAGTGAAGAGAACATACATACTGATAATAGGTTGTAATTGCCATGATCATTACCAGTCAATCCCACTTATCCCTCCCTCTTGACAGCAGGAGGCAGTATTCAAACTTCAGTGTTATATTGAACAGACACCAAAATAAATCGACACTTTGTATTAACTCTTAGACCCTTTAGTGTGATTGCCATCTAATTTCTCCTTACAATATCACCCCTGAATCATCACATTAAGGTCACCAGAATAAAGGAAATGATCTTTAACTAGAAAAGCTCTTGGTTGTTAAACAAATTCTCTTTGTCAGCACGTTATTTATTGTGTAGATTACAAGTCACTATGTACAAAGTGAACATCTGATGTTCTCATTTTGTCTTTCCCTCCATACTGTTCAACAAACTGGATCAAGGAGAAGCCCCCTATTAATTAGAAGTAGATGCCAAATTTGAGATTTTTTCAGCTATTAATCTTGTATTTAGTGGAGACTTCAAGAGGTTTTACTAAAAGTTATCTATCGAAAGAAAAATTTGTGGGTTTGAAATCTTAGTAACTTCATGTTATTAAGATAAAACTTACAATAAAATGTGCTTAATAAAAAACTGCATAAATTTAACAAACAGATTCCATGTTGCAGTGGATCTGTTCAGTAGTTGATCATAGCAGATGTCAAAATGTGATAAGAGCAAAGAGTGGCATATGAAGCTGATGCAAGTACATGTATCTTGCTGATGTTCTTACCAGATTTATGATGTCTCTGTGATCCATTACTGTACAAACCCACAGCGACATGGAATCTTTTTTTTCTGATCTGATTAAAAGTAAAGTGTCAATGGTGATGCATCTGTCCATTTAACAAATAGATTCCAAGTTGCTGTGCATCTGTTCTTACCACATTTTGACGTCCTCTGTGATCTATTACTGAACAGACGCATGGCAATTTGGAATCTATTTGTTTTATATAACAAATAATTTTAAAAAGTTTTAATGATGACATCATCTATATGTCTGCCCTCCAATAGATCGTAAGTGAGAACCAATCAGAATGCATGCATAACTGAGCTTATTATATAATTATAATTAATAGATGTTTTAACTTTTGATGGAATTAACAATGCTCTCTGACTCTATCTTGACACATAAAATATTTGTAATGATATTTAAAGGAAAGAAATAAAGCAACAGTTTTTTTTAATTACCTTCCCCTTAATAAATTAAAATTACAAAACTCTAAATGCTGAAATGGGAAGTTTCATAAATCTTGTTTGTACTAGGACACTTTGCATCTGCGCACTGTTATTTACCTTTACTGTGAAAGATATGCTTCTCCACTTTCAAGGGTTTCAATTAAAGGCAGTTACCAGTTGCCTACAGCCACCTATAGGACCTCTTTTTGTTGTCTGTTAACCCTTTCACTCTTAAGATCTCGTTACTAACTCTCCTTACTTTCAGCTTTACAACTGGTATGATATGAGTTTGGAGAATTCGGTTGGATCAACTAATAGTCCCCCAGTTACATTTTTTCTTAATTTCCATCACCTGTCTGCTTGATATTGCATTTACATTGTAAGGATAAGTTCTCTCCTTGTTGCTCATGGGAGTTAAAGGGTTAAGTCTGTGAGTAGGCTCTCCTGTTTGGGGTTTTTTATTACAACCCCCTTTTCCGGGCAAAGCCAGCTATTACACGAACAACAGCTGCCTATAGAAAAAGTCTGCTTTGATAAGATTTTATTATACACACCATATTTTTAAATGAGTGGTTATCTCCTGCAGAATGATGCAAAGAAAGAAAATGTTGATGCTAATGAAACAGGAGAATCACTTCCAAGGTCATCAAGAAGGTAAAGATTCTTATATGTTAGATACATCAGTACTCTGTGGTTTGAATCATGAATTATGCCAGAAATGTAGTTGAAAGATGAACATTATAGAATTATTTTTTCTTTTGGTGTCTTCATAAAACTAAGTGAAGGCCAGTTTTGAATTATGCTGATTCTCAGTGTTTAAAAGACGGATTTTGTAGGGAATTAGACATTGAAGATGAGAGAATATTTGGTCATGATATTTATGGTTTTAGTTTTCTTTTTCTTTTCTTTATTCACATCCACAATAATAATTATGCAGTCCCCCTTGCCACTGTCTATTTGTATATTTGAATCACCCACAACAATAATTATGCAGTCCCCCTTGCCACTGTCTATTTCTATATTTGAATGAAACCCTGTTTGATGAGAATGTTTTATTGGGTGAATCCAAAAAAATTATTATCCTTACAGGAAAGCAGCTGCAGCAGCAGTAAAACAAAAGCACCATGACAAGGAACCAGTCACTTGCCAAGAAGGAGAGGTAGATGAAGAAGCTCATGGCATCGAAAATGGCATGGATATTGATGAAGAACAGAAAGTTCCTTGTATTGAAGAAGATTGTGTTATTGAAGAGGTACCACCTGATAATGATCCAGTGGTAAAACAAGAACCTGTTGAAAACTATGAGAACTCCTTAGATGGTCTTCAGAAAATGCTGGGGTATGATATTAGCGAAGAGGTACAGAAGCAGAAGGAACAGAGGGATGAGAAGAAAAAGGAGAAGCAGATTTCTGAAAATTCAGATGCTGATGGTAAGGCTTGTAATGGTAATTCTCTTTGCACAGTTGTGACTAAGGCACCACCTTGAAAACAATGTATAGATGTAATAATAAGACACAGAATAAGAAATTTTTCACCCACTTGTTTCAATTGTAATCGAAATAAATTTTGAATATGAAACTCTGTTAAGGCCTGAGGAGCTAGTGTAGGATTAGGTTGCAGTCAAAAGGCAACTGGGACAGATAATGTCACCATTTACTATATGGATCATTCTATTAGCAGAAAAGCTTTGCTTTTGCGGCACAGTACACCACTGAGCTAGCTTTTTGGATTTTCTCACTATCTCTGGGGCAATATTTATAAAAATCTCAGTGATCAAAGTCAATAGCTTAACTTGGTTGAGAAGCAAAACAGTTTTAATCCTTATTTAGTATGGACAAGGTCCGAATTGAAGTGGCAGTAAATTTGTGAAATGTTGATGTTCAGTAAATGTTAAACGTAAGCAGACCAGGCGATAAACTGGTTGCAGTTACATGTGTTTCACCTTATTTTCGATGGTATATACTTTTACTCTTTTATATTGTCATTAGCACTAAACAGTCTTTATACGAAACATAATATTGGTTTGAAATTTTAACCTTTTTTAATTTTAAATTTTCAGTTGAGTTACCCCGAAGAGTTCAGTGTACAGCTTGCGGAAGACAAGTGAACCCTGCTCATGGTACTGTCTGTAGACACCCAAACTTGAATGTCTTGGTGTGTAAAGTAAGTACATACACATGTTTGGTATCACAGTCACCTCTCTATAAGATGATCATTTTAAAAGCAGAAAAAAAAAATTGTAGATAGGTATCTTTTTGTTTTGATACAATTTGCAAAAAAATGTCGACTTTCGCTTTGACTTATTACTTTCAGTTATTTACTGTTGCGCAGAGACTTATCACAGAAGACGAATTAAATTTTTCCTCAGTGCGTCTGTCTCTAATTTCCTTTTATTTTTTGTTTTTAAATAGAAATGCAGTCGGTACTTCAATTCTGGGCCATTTACTCGTGACGAATTTGGTGTAGAGGAACAGTGTCGATGGTGTGGCGATGGAGGTTCGCTTCTCTGCTGTGACAAGTGCGAGAAGGCATTTTGCAAAACTTGTATTAAACGTAACCTTGGCAAGGCAAAGCTCAAAGAGATCGTGGATGCACCGGAGGACACTGAATGGTTATGCTTTTGTTGTAATTCTAAACCTTTATCGCAGCTAATAAAAGCATGTAATCGAATTATGGACATTCTGGATTCGCGCAAAGCCCAAAAAAGTCTCTTTAAATCGAAAAAGGGATCTTCGTTAAAGGAGACCCCTAACCAAAAGGAACGACGGAGCAGACTGTGCAGTATAAGTGAGAACATGGGAATGAGCTCTGATGGCGCATTGTCACCCAGTGAAAGTCCAACAAAGAAGAGTGCGGCTGCTAATCGCGTCAGTGTCAATGATGATGATTGTAAAGAGGATGAGGACGATGGTGGAAATGATTCGGATCGAAAGAAAGATAGAAAATGCAGCTCTAAAGTTGCAAACAAAAAAAATGGAAAGAAAAATGGGTCTACTAAAGAGGATGTTTTGGTGGTTGTTGACAGCGATAGTGATGATGATGTGGTGGTCACCAGCTCAAGGAGTAAAGGGAACAACAAAAAGGTTCAGGCGAAGAGTACAAGTAAAAACAAACCACAAATGAGTGGCGAATCAGTTGGGAAAAATAACAAAAAAGACAGTAAGAAAAGCAAAGTGAAAAACAGTAGAACTAGAAAAGATTCATCAAGTGAATCAGATTCTCATGAGAAAAACAAAGATTTAAAGCGAAAGTCGAAAGCTGTAAAAAAGACAAAGAGCAAAGATAAAAGTGAAGAGGAAGATTCAGACTTTTCAGACTTTGTTTCTATAGTGAAAACTAAAGACGGTCATCAAAAGGAGAAGAAGGTTAGGAAGCAAAAAGGAAAAGGAAAGAAACAAGCCATTTCAGATTCAGGGAAAGAATCTGAGGACGAGAGAGACAATGAAAGAAGAAAGACACGCTCTAAAAAGGCAAGCGTGTCACAAAAACAAACTAGAAAACGCCCGCGGAGGGTAACTTCTTCAGAGGAGGAGTCCAGTTCCTCCGATGAGGAGAAATCTGACAGTGATGTGCCAGCTAAAAAGAGGAAAAAACAGCAGGCTAAAAAGAGCAGAAAGATACAGAGGATAGCTTCAGAAGACAGTGATGAATCTGATGAAGAGATTGCCAGCAAAAAGAAGGGCAAATCAAGGAAGAAAACTAAAAGTAATAGTTCTGAATCTGACGACGATAGCAAGAAGAAAAGGAAACGGAAGGGAAAAGGGAAAGAGAAAAAAGGACGAAAGAAACATCAAATTGGTAAGGATAATGACGACTCGGAAAATAATGAAGACGAAGAAGAAGAAGAGGAGGAGGTGAGCCCATCGAAAAAGAAAGGTCGTAAGAAAATTCGGAAACTGATTGAAGACGAGAAACTTGCCGAAGAAACCCGAAAGGCCAGAAGGCTCGAGGAAGAGAGGCGGAAACGCCTTTTAGAAAGGACTCGTGCCAGTGAACTTGATGACTTGCCAAGTGAGTCGGCCAAAGTCTCCACACTTGTTCTTGAGGCTGACCCAGACACCAAGGAGCCGTTAGTCCAGATTAAAGAGGATCTTCTGCAACATCTGAAACCTCATCAAAGCAAAGGGATACAGTTCATGTATGACTGTGTTATTGAGTCGTTAAAGTCATGGAAGAAAGAAGAGCCAGGTGGAGGCTGTATACTGGCCCACTGTATGGGTCTCGGCAAAACGCTGCAGGTATTTTGAGAACTTTTGATGGAGCTATTTTGAAGTAACAGTAGGAGGTAAACCAGGATTGCATCGGTCTTACTTAACTTTTTTGATTTAGTATGTGATTGGTCTAGAAAACGCGCGCCTTTTTCTCGACCAATCAGATGCAAAAGCAGAAATAATTGCGACTTGGTCACTCGCATTTCCCGCTCTTTTTTTCAGTTTAGCCACCTCCGTTATTTTACCTTTGTTCTAATATGCCGTTGTGATTAATCTGATTTTGGTCTAAGGACAAGCAATCGAGATCCGCTGTATGGGCAGTTTTGCTATTTTCATTGGCTGTGCTTATATCGACTATAGCATAATACCAGCGAGCCCGCGAGAATCTCTACAGTTGTTGTAAAAACGTGGGTATTTCTCTCTCAGGTCGTTGCACTTGTCCATACACTGATGACCCATTCAGATATCAAGTTACAAAGGGTGTTAGTCGTGGCTCCTCTCAACACAGTGTTGAACTGGCAAGTCGAGTTTGAAAAGTGGCTAGCTGTGGATGACAGGCTCGAGGTAATAACAAGTTGTCTTGTTGAGCGTTACTGGTGTGTCTTTCAGACTATTACTAACCAGGAGACAGCAACAATACCGTGACAAATGTCTAAAAAAGTCTGAATAAGAATCGTTTTTGAATGGACTCAAGAGGAAGTCACTGATCTTTGATGTGTTCGAACTTTATCTTGGAAAAAAATGTTTAGTACATTGTATACCTTTTTCAAAAGAAGTGATCAGATTAAAATTTAGTGTGACCTCTATTGGACGGGAACGACCCCTTATAATTTTCTTTTTTCAAGGTTTATATCCTTCAGGAAGTTGGAGGAAACAATTGGCGTCGAGCAGACATGCTCACACATTGGATGCGGTATGGTGGTGTGCTGATCATGGGATACTCGCTCTACCGTAACCTGTCACAATGCTACAGGATTAGAAGCAAACACCAGAAGAAGTTATTCCAGGAAGCTCTGGTTGATCCTGGTACGGTGAACTTTGACTTCAGTTACTGTTGTTGGTCCAACGACTTTCGCAAAAAAGGTTTCTTAAAATAGCAGACGTGGTTGATTTGGAAGCACAAAACTTTTAATTTACATTAGATCTTGACAAAAGTTAAGAATTATTCCAAGACAGCTCAATTTCAAATGCGTCACATTGATTAGTAGTATGCGATTCTATTGTTGTCCACAAATCCACTACTATAGAGCAATGCTATGGACGTGTCTCTGAGGTGTTTTGCTGATTAACTCTCTTTACTTTCTAGGTCCTGATTTGGTAGTTTGTGATGAAGGTCATATCTTGCGGAATGACGCCAGTGCCATCTCCAAAGCTCTCAATGCCATAAAGACAAAACGACGAATTGTGTTGACTGGAACACCTCTGCAGAATAATCTCATTGAATGTATGTTTTCATGAAATGATTGCCTTTTAATTATTAGTTTATGGGCTCAAGATTTCTATCGCGTGATAGAATGTAGTTGGTTAGGGCGAAGTCCGAATAGCCTACCACGCGTAGAAATAAAGAGCAAATAATTGAATTTTTGATATGAATCTATTAGTCCTTCAATATTTAACAACAAGACAGGCTCGTTATTAAGATAAATTTAAGATTCAAGGGGAAATTTTTCAAAGACATGTTTCGACACGACTTCATGCCATCTTCAGGTTAATGTGTTGAGCCGTTAACTTTTGTTTTTACGCGTTACAAGCAGATACGTTGTAAGTTTCCTCGTGAATCTGAAGTTTATTTCAATCATATTGTTATCACGAAGCTTTGGAAGTCTTAAGACAGGCTCATGTTTTTAAGTTTGGGTACTGTTAGACTGCCATGCAAACCTGACAAAATATTTGGGTTAGTATAGTAGTGAGGAACGAAAATCACCACTCATGGCAATTGAAAACCAACCAATCGAAGCGGAACATTACGCTTCGTAAGGCAACGCCGAATTATTTGACCTTGTTCCCTAAAAAGACCAACATTATGCAGTCAAAACGCTACGACATCAAAAGTGACTGCATTTTAAGGGACACGATAATTCTTGACTGTAACTCTTGAATGACTTCAACCTTTATTTTTTTAGACAATCGGGTATTAGCATGCTGCAATTACTCATCCCACACAAATTATTTTGCAGATCACTGTATGGTGAGTTTTGTGAAACCAAATCTCCTTGGTACGCGTAAAGAATTTACGAACACGTTTGTCAATCCCATCCAAAATGGCCAGTGTGCAGATTCTACAGCTCTTGATGTTCAGATTATGAAACAACGATGCCATGTGCTTCATAAGATGTTAGAAGGCTGTGTGCAAGTGAGTGGAATCACGTGCCATACGTATTAGATTTGAAATTCACCATATACTGCTTCTTACAGCAAAAATGACGCACTCAGTTTTCGCGATGTTCATTGCGGATTATCAAAAGTTGGGATAAACTCTACCTTTAGATATAAACGAAACTTAAAATCTTTGAATTTTTTAGTAAACAAAGTCACAAAAAACTCCCTAACCGTTTCTTTTCTTTCTCTTTTCCAAAAGAGAAAAGATTACGCGGCGCTGATACCTTTTCTTCCACGTAAACATGAGTATGTGATCAAGGTTCGGTTATCAGCATCCCAGAGGAAGCTGTATGAACATTACCTCAAGACATTTGTGTTTCCTGATGGGGACGTTGGAAAAAGAGGTAGGGAGGTGTATTTGACGTAATTGAGCACTGTTGTTGTTGTTGCTGTTGTTAACGGAATAATTTACAAAAGCACTAAGATCGAAATGGGAATGGGGCTTTGAAAGTTTGAAACAATTTGCGTTTGTCAGATTACTTGGCGGGGCAACAGTTGAATAAATCGCTGGGTTTACGGTCACGAAAACCGCTCTGTTTGAACGTCTGGTACACGGCTTGTATTTTTATATTTTCTTGCATGGTTTTTGTTGTTTTTGTTTTTTTTTTGAGTTAAAGATCACTAGGATATTGTTAATTCGCTATGAATTAGGGAGTGAGGAGTGTGCAACTATGCCCCTATACACTGACATGCAACCATGTTGGGACTTAGCTTAACATGTATATCAACGGCAAAAGCTAAACATCAACTCTGATTTAAATCACTTTTCTGAAACCAATCCTGTATAAGAGTAGTGGAAAATTATTGTTTCCATTAAGCAGATATTTTCACTTTAGTTTTGCAAAGGCTTGGAGGAGACCATAGGCAGTTCAGTTTTTTATCTTTTGCCGTAAACGCAATGTTCAATCTCTATAATGGGTATTTTAATTTTGCTCCTAGGGGTTTCCCTTTTCTCGGATTATCAGTGTCTGATGCGTATTTGGACTCATCCCTGGTGCCTGAAGCTGGATGCTCTGCGACGGCCAGAACAGTTTATCGATACAGACAGTATGGACGACTTTGTGGTACACACTGACGAAGAAGAAGAAGAAGAGGAAGGATCAGAAAGCGTTCAGTCAACAACTTCAGAGGAAGGAGAAGACGAAGTTCAGTCTTCATCTGAGAGTGAAGATGAAAGAAAACGAGTTAAGGGCAGGAGAAGAAAGAAGATTTCAAGCTCAGACGAGGAGGAAAGTGATGACGATGAAAACGAAAGCGAGGATGAAGTTCTTCCGCAGTCCTCAAGGAAGAAATCTGCGCTCGCCAGCAAAGCTTCTTCAGCTTCAAACAGGGCTGGCTCCTCTACTGTGAACATTGGTGGAGAGGACATAACAGTAGTGGATATCAACGAAGGTGCGAGTACCAGTCGTGTTGGACCTAATTCTAGTAACAACGATACTCGCAACAGCAAGAAAGATGTTTCAGTGAGAGACGATGCGACACCGTCAACAAGTAAAGACATACAAAATAGCGAGACGAGCAGCAGTGTTTTTGGCAGCACACGGTCGGGGGCGTCTTTCAAAGACGAGCCGGACGTGGAGATCGAGGAGGAAAAGGAATGGTACGATGAATTCCTACAGGAAGATGACGAATACAACGTGGAACTTAGCGGCAAGCTTGTTCTTCTGATGGAGATCCTTGCTGATGCAGAGGCGGTGAATGATAAAGTACTAGTCTTCAGTCAGAGCCTGGTTACCCTTGATTTGATAGAGAAGATGCTTGGCGGTGGGGAAATCGGTGGCGATAGAGAGAACTGGTGTCGAGGTTGTGACTATTTTCGAATGGATGGATCCACAAGTGCGGCTATGAGACAGCGCTGGGCTGATATTTTTAACGATGATGATAACAAAACGTAAGTTACAAGTGATAACTGATTTAAATTTTATTTGTTTAGTAGGAGATAAGTGATGGATTCACTCTTATGCGCAATTGTATTTCAAGTGTGGTAGACAGTAAATCCTTATCAAGTCTCTGAGCGAGATACATTGTCAAATGCAACCTTAATTCATTGTTTTGAAATGAGCGTTCGCTTCGTCCATCAGTTCTGGACAGGAAAGATGCTCTATTCAGCCAATCATTGTGGGATATTAACGTCAAACTATAATTTGTAGCCATTAAAGTCGATTCTTGCATTTACTCGAAATATGCGTTTGGGAATCAACCGTGGTACATTGGAGTCAAACCGTAATTGCTCGGTTGCCTTCGAACCAGGAAAAGCTGTTTTAATTGAAACAATTCAAATTAATTAAAACCTCTTGAGTCTCTTTGAAGTGAGTTTTTTTTTATTCCATGTGTAATGAAACCATATGCAAATTAAAAAAAAGAAAGGAAAAAAGGGGCAAACAACATTAAGGTGCTGTTTACCTTTGGTTTTGCATCTGCTTATTTGAGAGGGTAGTGCGATTTTTACCAGACCAATCACAGAGCAAGGTAAGCTGATAGCAGTGCTATCGTGTATCTTTTTGCGCTCAGTTAAGTATTTCACCGCAGAACAGTGTTTATTGAAAAGTTCTTTCGAGTGAACCTAACCATAGAAAATAGAACTGACCACGTTTGTATTTTCCCCTAGGGCTCGCTTGTTTCTTATCTCGACCAAGGCTGGTGGACTGGGAATCAATCTAGTGGCAGCCAACCGAGTTGTGGTATTTGACGTGTCATGGAATCCCTCACACGATGTACAGTCAATCTTCAGGGTTTACCGGTTTGGACAGAGCAAGGCTGTGTTTGTTTACAGACTTATAGCACAGGTAAGAGCGTAATGTAGCCGTCCTATGACATTTAGAATTGCTCACATGATTTACTTTCTGACTCGTGTTAATGGCTATTCAGTCAGAGTCTGGGGAAGCGCAAAGCATCTTTTGATTCGGAAATCGACCGTCGACGGTAGGAATCTGGAGCAAAGCACACGAGAGTATCGCGTCTCACGCGCGATGCTCGTTCATATGACTACTACGGAAATGAATTTAAGAGATCCTCGCAGCTGAGAACACTACTGAACTAGTAGTTGAAAATAGGACCTGAAAAAATTCAGGCCCGTACGGGATTTGAACCCATGACCTCTGCGATACCGGTGTAGCGCTCTACCAACTGAGCTAACATGTTGGGTCTAAATAAATTCGTTTCTTCACCGCAGTGCCAATATATGAATTTCATATATCTCAAATCATTATTCATCACTTGGATGGTTTATTTGGACCCAACATATTGCCCAGCTCCCAGTTGGCTTGTTAGCTCAGTTGGTAGAGCGCTGCGCCGGTATCGCAGAGGTCATGGGTTCAAATCCCGTACGGGCCTGAATTTTTTTCACGTCCTATTTGCAACTACTAGTTCAGTAGTGTTCTTAGCTGCGAGGATCTCTTAAATTTGTTTCTTCACCGCAGTGCAAATATATGAATTTCATATGGCTAAAATCATTTTACTACGGAAATATTTGGTTGACGAGTTGCCACGCACGCTGTTCGCGACTGTGTATCCTTTTCGCGTCTACTTCAGAGTGGCTAAGCGTGCAATTTTGGCACTGCAGAACTTGATTAAATGACATTGTCTTAATAACATGTATTATTTGATGAGTGGTGATCCATAACATCCATTTTGGGTTTAACACTTAGTATCTTTTGTCAGGGAACGATGGAGGAGAAGATATACGATAGACAGGTTAGTATGATATGATAAGTATTATGGCAGGATTGCTGACCTTGTTGTAGCTGTGAAAAAAAAGTAGATAAATAAGTAAGGTAACAAAATAAAAGAAAATATTTTTAAAAAAAATCACACTATATTAGGAGAACACTCAGTCCCCTATACTCCTCTCAAAAGGAACGATGTTTATCTAACTACGTGAATTGCTCATCGATCTGAAATCATACGCGGGATTTTCTGATCTGCAAGGTCTATCAGAAAGCGTTAGAAGGGTGATCTTGGACCATAATCGCACACTGCAAGACACGAAAATAAATTTGATTCCTATTTATTAGATCCATTCGAAATCGCAGATTGAAATTGCTTAAAGACAATTTTTTGTCAGTTTTTTTTTTGTTGTTGTTGTTTTTCTATTTTCCAACGCAAAGTTTTGGCAGCAGAAGTTGTCGAATTCGCTACACAATCTGAATGGCTTTTGTTGGCTTTAATTTGTCACTTCAAACGAACCTTTAAATCTGATTGGTTGAATTGCTTCAGTCTTCCATTCTCGTTCTCTTTTATTCCATGCGAACGTAATTCCTCAATTTTTTTTCTTGATTTCTTGCGTTCCTGTAAAGTTGTTTTTTTATTGTCCGGTTTTTGCAGTGGGTTTTTTTTCCCTCAGGTGACAAAGTTATCTTTGTCCAGCCGAGTGGTGGATGAACAACAGATTGAACGGCACTTTACTGCTGCTGATCTACGCGAGCTGTACACGTTTACCCCGGATGTTCTTGACGAGGATAAGGAGGCGGAGAAGGAGAAAGAGAAGGATGCCGGCGAGAAAAGCAAAGAAAAGGAAGAAGGAGCTAATGTGACTAATGAGGAAAAGGAAAATGATAAAGGCGATGAGACAGAAAAGGAGGGCGATAGAGTCAATGAAACTGAGAGAGAAAATGGAGAGAAGCAAGGAAAGGACGGGGAAAATTTAAGGAATGGAGGAAAAGACAGTGCAAGCGAGCAAGCAAAAGGAGGCGATAAGCCCGAAGAGCGACCTTCCTTGCCTCTCCCAAAGGTAACCACAATCTTACTGATCCTCGACTGAAGTTATCTGCTTACAAATCAATGACATCTAGTCGCTGATGCAATAATTCCTGTCTGTGTGGCTTTTCGTTTAAAAAGCCCGTCAAGAAAGGATCAGTAACTTCTCTGATCGTCCCTTATCCAACATGGCCGCTGAAAATGAAATCACTGACAGTAAACGTGAAAAGCAAACTATTACCAGCCACCAAAGAAGCTCAACGTATTCATTAACCCGTTACACCTTAACGTCAGTATGCAAACTCTCCATACTATGCTCTATACATTTCTTAAGGTGCTGACAAGGAGAATTTGTTAAACAATCAAGAGCTCTTTTAGATAATGATCCTTTCCTTGACTCTCGTGGCCTGAATGTGTGATTCAGGGATGACACTGTAAAGATAAATCAGGTGCTAATCACTCTTAGGGGTTATAGGGCTAACTTTGCAAATTTTTTTCACCCAGTGGATTTTAAGTAGAGAAATTTTAATTTTGCTGACTTTCGTATATTTAAGGTAGTGTAGTCTGAAGTTGCATTCCGTGTGATAATCAACCAAGCTTTTATTGTCGTAAACAGAAGGTGCATGTCTTTCAGAAAGGAATCTTACAGATATTAGCCCGTCCCACCCTGCCTGCCTTTCCTTTTGACCATCGCTCTCTACCCTTGATTCAATTTTCTTTCTCTCCTCAGCCTTGCGCTGCTGTAAAAACCGAATATGATAGTATGAATTTCACCCACAAAACATTGAGCGCTCGCCAAAATTCTCGCCTGCTCTGCAGGCTATGAGAATGGTGGTATATTGTACACACAACAAAATTGCATTACCTGGTTTAAGTTAACTCACTCGCACGATGATCGTTTTGTAGGACGCTGTACTAGCAGATTTGATCGCACGCCTTCATCCCAGATGGATAGTGAAGTACCATGAGCATGACTCCATGCTACAGAACATCGAGTCTGAAGAACTGACTCCGGAAGAAATGAAGCAGGCATGGGAAGCTTACGAAGCTGAGAGATCTGGCCAAATAGGTGTGTGATGTAATCTATACTGTCTGTCATTCCACTCATCTCCATTTTCTCTCTCAAAATGGAGATAAAATGGAACGAGCTTTTGGAGTTGACCTCCTATGACACGAATGATTTATTTGGCTAACCGTCCTTCTTCCGGTCATGGATTGTGCAAACAGAAATCATTATCGCTAGTGAAATCATTAAAATTATGTCTGTTATAATCATGTGGGGTCAAATTGTTTTTGCCATTGTCGTTTTGGGGTGGGTTACCAAATTGTGCGTATTACTCTCTTTTGTCCTGACCCAGCCAGTCCTTCAGTCTTTAATCCTCGACAGGGTTCGCACGGGTCCTGGAAAACTTGCGACGTCGTGGAATTTTATTCGACTTTTTCCAGGACTGGGAGATACTGGAAAAAAGACTACAGGTCGTGGAAAATCTTGTAAATCTGCTTTACTCAAGCACTGAAGTTTTCAGAATTTACATTATAAGTGTATGTAGACATAAAAGTAATTGATTTTTAAATTTTTGAGAATGAAAGAGTTTAAGGTGAAAATTTGGAACCCTGGAAAATTAAATCTAAGTCTCGGGAAAGTTCTGGAAAATTCCTTGAAATTTGTTCCCGAAAAAGCGTACAAAGCCTGCCTCAATCCTCCTTTATTCCCACTCAGTCTTAAATTAAACCTTGGTTGATTTTTCCACCACTCACCTCTCTTGAAAAGGGATTCTTTTTCAGTGCACACACTTTTTCGCGAGTCCCGAAAGTGTTTGTCTCGGAGAGAATCCGCGGCAAAGGTTGTGACTTGTCGCAAAGGGAAAATAATTGCTTCCAAATGCAATACTGAGAGAAAATAGGGTTGGGGGGAAATGAAACTATTATCTTATTACTCCATTCGATGTAGTGTCAGTTCATATGAAGTTTTTCTGTATTCTTGCTCTTAGTCCCAGCACACAACCGCAACCAGGAGCCTCCACCGGGGAGCCACGCCCACACTCAGATGCAAGTGGCGCAGAGAATCCGAATAAACTCGGATATGTTGAAGCAGATGCAGCAGATTCAACAGCTGCAAGAGATGCAGCAACGTCAGGAGATTCAGCAACGTCAGGAGATGCAGGAGCGCATGCAACGTGTACGGCAAGAGCAGGAACGGTTGTACCAGCAGCGCCACAGCGCTTTGTATCAACAGCACCAGCGACAGCAGGACGAGATACGCCGGCAGAATGAACTGCGATTCATTCAACACATGACGCAACAGCCTGCTGCACAGCGCTTCCAGATCGGACAAAATACAGTAAACGTGCAGACGACTCTTCCGCCGGCCCCACAGGCCTCCCAGGTGTCATTTGCTCGGCCTGGTTTGACGTATCAGCCTCTGAGGGTAGGTTTTCAGGTACCGGCGAATGTTCGCCTCGCTGCCCCTGGAGCTGGAACTATTCCTACAACAGGAACCCCATCCACTATAACCTTGACTCTTGGACCAGCTACGCCAGTCAGTACCGTCAGAACTTTGTCGAACAACGCGCAGGTTTCGCGGCCATAACCGTGTTGTATCTCATTGTGAAAACGCTGCGTTTCGCGAGAATAGGAAATTTCGACGTGCATAGAAAATGTCTCTTGGACTTTCCTTTGTGATAAATGATCTTCAAGGGCTTGTTTTTTATTTTAAGTGAAGTGTTTATAGAGGCTTATATTGGTATATGATGTGTGACTTTATGTATCTCGGGAAAATGACTTAATGTTGCACTTAATAACGGCCAAGGTAATACTCACTCATCATATGTCACGCGTAGCGATTATTCTAAGCGCGGAATACATCATACAGAAATTATAGTGCTTTCATTATTTATCGAAAATTAAATACGAAGCATTGAAAGCATTGATATATAAATGTGTCTGCTTCCTAACAATCTCCTTTTCGGCGAGGGGCTATTCTGATTCCGTTCTTGAGAGGGAGGGGGGGGTCGGGAGAAAGGTTGGCAGTTATGCAAAATGATTCCTGAAATGGAAAATTCAGGGAAATAAATGCAGCACAAAAAATTTAGGAAGGCAGACACAGGAACGAAAAACATTTTCCCTTTCGTGTCACCGTATACGGCAGTACAAAATCGCTACATCGAACGTATTTGAGGATTATTAACAATTTTTTTTCTCGACGTGTGTGGCGGAATTTGCAGACGCTCCAATTTTTTTTTACTTGTTTATTATTTTTTTTGTATTCTAACATGTTTTTGAATGATTGACCGATTTACTCTTCTATTTCCCTTCGTGAGGTATATATGCGTTGAACTAATCGGCACTGATTCTCGATGTTTGTTGTGTTACAAGAATCTTTCCAGCATATTTCTATTCTAGACCTAAAGAGCACTATCTTTTCCTTGCTGGTCGCAGTAGTATTCGTTCTTCAGAGTAACGAAGAAACCTGCTTGGGGCAAGTACTGTTTAATTGCACTCTTATTGTTCTTTCTCCGCACGGTAATTTCGATTCTCAAACCTGAACAGATTTTTTAAATGGCCACCGCGCTGCTGTTCATGTTCTGAAGCAGAAAATAAATGTAAGAATATTCTCCTGGGTAGTTGTACCCAAACGATTGTTCTTCCCAGGTATATTTTATACTGTAGGAAAATTGCGAATGCTCTCAACTAAGTTTTGCGTTGAGTAGGACTTAGAGCCGCCGCAGTTACTCACTCAGGTTCGATCAGTCGTTATAGCCGCTGTAGTAAGAGAGACATTCATCAAATGTTTAGAGCAGAGCGATATGGAAGCTTCTAAGAAAACTTCGTCCTAGAATTAACTTGCGCAGGGGCCCATTAACCAGCCCTTCCATCTTCCATACTTACCCTCTGAGTCAACTTTATCCCGTATCTTTTTATTTTTAGAAGCACCTCCTACGGGGTTTTTCGCGGGTGTTTGCATAATAGCCAAACATAAGAGAGTTGTGGTCCTCCATTGTTTACGTCACATGCGGGCCGCACAAAAGTATTACAATTATGCGAACGTCAGCGTGTTTTCGCGGGAAATTAAAGAACTCCCCATATATCTCAGTTCTAAAAATAGAAAGATACGGGACAAGGTTGAGTCAAGGGTACATTGGTATGGAGGCTCCGGGTTATGGGCTCCTGACTTACGCCTGTGGAATAAATCAGGATTAAAAAATGTGTTTATTGGTTGATTCAATATCAAATTCTCAGAACTAAGATAAGAATTATATGGATGACAGTAAGGAGAATTACAAATGAGATATGAGGAATGATTGAGTTTAAAAAGTGATACATTTCTTTCATCACCAACCGTAAGGCTGAGTTTTTGGTCTCTTTATTCAGAGATGTATGTAAATACGTAACTGAGTTATTTGGTAACGATAATCACCAGCTTTTGCATCAAATGTTTAAACGCAGTACATCAAACTTGAAATGGAATTAAATTGTATTATTGAAGCAATCGGTGGGGCTGTTCGGTTTGTTTTTGGAATATTGATTGTTAACAGCTTTGATTTATTGTAGCACCATTCGGGCATTACAAACCCATTCTGCATGACAGGAACATTAAATGATTAACCCATGAATAACACCTACTGACGTGGTGAAACACTTGCGTTCATGGACAGCAGCCGAGGCAATGCATCATGCAGTGCGTTGGATTCAAGTAATATGAAATATCGGCACGTTCTATTTTCTCTGTAGCCAAAAGCCATTTTGTAGCAAAGGATTTATAAGCTTTTGTCTGGTTTAACCCTACTCCTTCGCGGGCTGGCTGAAGACAACACGACCTCCTCCTCAAATGCAGAATAATCTTAATAAATTTCTCACATTTTCACAACGCCCGCGATGTCACGGTCAGCGACTTTCCAGCTTAAAGCAGAAATTCAAAATGGCGTCGGATCCTGGTTTTGTCCCGACGGCTGTGAATGTGGAAATTGAAGGCGATATAACTGTGCCTGGTGCCCCAGAGGAAGACGAAGAACCTAGCACTCTAGATGAACCTGTTTCTGTTACTTTAGTGAGTTTGATTTCAAACAGTTTCATTCGTATTTGGTGTCGAAAATTCTAGTTGTAGCGTGTTTCTAGTTCGATTGTTGAGGTTGGCTCTGAATGAAATAACTTTTTTCGTTTCTGATTTCCTCTTTTCGATATAGAAGCGAGATTTGACCGCAGTTGGCAAGAAATTCCTTCATGTACTAGTTCCAAGACAAAGTAAAAGCCTCCTGCGTGATTGTAAGATGTACTTTATATATGGCTGTCACGTATGAATGATCCGATCGTAATATCACTTAGCATTAAGACTGTCTAATATTTTGCGACGCTCATTAAAGGCTGACTGGTAATCACTGGTTATTCCTCTATTTTCAGGGGATCTATGGGGTCCTTTAATTCTCTGTGTTCTTCTGGCGATGTAAGTAATTTATGCACTCGAAGACAATTTTTTATCTAAGTTTACCTTTTGTCTTAAATTGCATTTAATTTATCTTTGCAACTAGCGGTTAAAGTGTTTGTAAAGGTCCTTTTTATCATTCTTTTTTAAGAAAGAAGATTTAAACGCTACGAACTTAAATCATAGCTCAAAAGCTAAATATGAACTTATATATCTGATTAATCCAGTCCTTTTAGCTACATGTGCATGTTTGTATGTGGTAATATGATATAAGCATACTTGCAACAACTTGAAGTAACCATGGAGGCTACCTGACGTGTATTTTTCCTCTCAATAGAGGTGTATAGATTTCTTGTTGTTATGCAGTTACCATAATTTAACTCTAGAGTCAAATATAATCTTGACATTATTTTTTGGTTCTTTATTTAAAGCCATACTTGTTGAGTAGGTTTTTACCATGCATTGTGAGGCACATACAATGAATGAAATGGAAATTTGAGTTTGTTCTTATATGCTTGGTTAGGTTGCTGTAGTTCTGTGTACTCAGCTTAATGATTAACCCTTTGACTCCCAAGACCTTATAAGTAATTCTCCTTACTGTCTGCCAAAGGATTCCCATTATGTTCAGTTTGGAGAATATGGTGTCAGATTGACTAGTAATCCCATGATTGACATATTATTCCTTATTCTCATCACTTATCTGGTTGATATTGCATTGATATTGTAAGGAGAAATTCTGTCTTGGTCACTCATGGGAGTTAAAGGGTTGAGGAGGTAAATGTCTAAGGGCCTATTTACACGGTACGACTTTGTCGCATGCGACAAGCTTACGACAGGCTTACGACACGAATTGTTTCGTGTAAATCAAACCTACAACTCGCTTACGACTCTTAAGTCATGTCGTAGGCCTGTCGTAAGCTTGTCGCATGCGACAAAGTCGTGCCGTGTAAATAGGCCTTAAAGAAAATTTGGTGCTGTGTTGGTGGCAGGAGTTGGGGGTGAGGGTATAACAAGGAAATCTGGTTTTATTAAAGGAGTTGATGATGTAAAGTGGCCACTGTTGAGAGTTTCTAAAGCTTGTATTTCAAGCATTGCTGGTTAACATACATTGAAAGTGTTTCATTTCTGCTGTTTACTATTTTCATGTAATTTCCATTAGGATGCTGCAAGGCCATACTGTGGTTGACAGTTACAGTGATGGAGGACCTCAGTTTGCTGAGGTGTTTGTGGTGGTCTGGGTTGGAGCTCTGGTTGTTACAGTTAATTCCAAGTTACTTGGTGGAACAATGTAAGTACAAGCTAGTCCAGCCTCTTGAGATAAAAGATTGAAAATCGAAGTGCAACCTGGGTTGAAATTCATATTTAGATAGAAAGGCATTCTCTGGGTAAAAGTTATTTCATTGAATAAAGTACTTCAGCTCTCAAGCTTAAAACTTTGAAAACTGTTATAGAAGTCTTTGGACCAAACACTGGAATAAAAAAAGTTTGAAACAGGAAGTGACTTTATATATAAAGATGAATTATAACCCTGGCCACTATCCTGTTTTTATTTTAGGTTATTGATAATCTCAGTGCATTAAAAGAAATGTTCATTTGTCTGATTAAGTTTATTAACCTTAACTTGTTTCTAAATGAAGCAAAGCAGATACAGCAAAACCTCTCCACTACTAAAACTTTAGGAACAGTGAAAGTGGCCCTTTTTTTGTCCATGGATAATAGAATATTTCAGATTAAAAAAATAATTCAAGCAAAGCAAAAATTCTGATAATAGACTAGTAGAAAGGAACACATTCTACTTTAAAAAAATTTATGCGCGTCTACCAGTCTGTGGAATGTCTGCTTTAAGTCAGGCTTTTCATCTGTTTGAATGAACTTTAAATATTTTTGCCAAGCTGTTCATCAACCAGTGATCAACTGGAAATTAGGGAGAGGATAGTTTGGATGTTAAGGCATAATCTAATTACTATTATGTATTGTGCCAGGTAGCTTTATGGTCACTTTGTTGCTGAAGGAGTGATAATTGAGAAATTCCCTTATAAATTAAGTAACCCTTGAAATATCATTTGTGCCTTTAAAATAATGATTTTAAAAAAAGTAAGAACATGCATTCTCATCCACAGAATTTCCCACACTTTCTAATAGAATTTTATCAGAAGCAATGTCAACAATATTAATTTTCTTTTTTCCTATCTTTTCAGATCCTTTTTCCAGAGTGTTTGTGTTCTAGGATATTGTATTCTCCCATTGGATATAGCATTGACTGTGTGTCGGTTGATTTTATTCACTAAGCAGACACTGGCTTTATTTGCTGTTCGATTTATTGTTGTCATATTAGGATTTGCTTGGTCGACATTTGGTGAGTGAGGTGTTGTTATTTTACATGATTTTTCCTTTCTGTAGCTTTGTTATACATTGCCAGTCAACATGTTTCAACCCTTTTTACCCTAAAATCAGTATGCCAGTTTTCCATACTGTTCTGTATACATTTCCTTTGGTGCTTACAAGGAGATTTTGTCTAGCAATCAAGAGCTTCTTTAGTTTGGAAGCATTTTCTTTATTCTCATGACTGAAATGTTTGATGTAGGGGTAATATAATTGGGAGAAATTGCATGCTTATCACTAATAGAGTTAATATATCACTAAAACATTGTGCAGTCTTTGGACAAAAAAAAGAAGGTGATGCCCAAGTCAATGGTGGTGTTTGAATTTGTAATGTGTTATAAGTTGTTCACAGATGCATGAAATAATTGCAAATGTTGTTTATATGTGTACTTAGATGTAATTAGACCATCCCTTTAAAATGTTTCATTTCTCATAGCCTTCCCTCTCAAAAAAGTGATTTGATTGCTGGCCAAGAATTGAATATAAACAAACAAAACAAGAAAAGAAAAAAAAAATGGAAGAAAAAGGAATGAAAATGCCAGGGAAGCCTAAATCCAGGAAAAATCCTGGATGCTAAGTAAGAAGGCCAGGCTGTACTTTCTCATGTGCATGCTGATGTTTTCCAACCCAAATGTTTTTTAACTATCAAATGTTTTTATGACTACTGAATCAGACATGAATGAGTTTTTTTGGCAAAATAAAACCTTAATGTGTTTTTTTAATATGTAAAACAGGGAATGTAAATTTAGAATAACTTTTATTATTTTTCACCTCTTCAAAAAAAAAACCCAAAAAAATACAAATAGGGTCGTTTTAGCACATGGTCAGGAAACAAAACATTTTGTTGCCTATGTGGGCTGATAAAAAATTGCTCCACCACTTGATGGAATTTTTACTTTGGGGAAAGTAAGCTATCTAGCAATCATAAGGGAACACATTTTCTTTGCATGTCTGTATAAAGTAACATCTCTAATGGCGGCCAATGTTCTTTGGCAAGAAGGTCAGCTATTTAACAAGGATTTTTGAAACAACAACTTTGTTCTTTCTCTGTGTTCACTGTATTAACTTCACTTTTTTTATTGTTTTGGTTCTAAATATATATATATATATTCTTTTTTTATTGTTTTGGTTCTAAATATATATATATATATATTTTTTTTTTCTTTTGTTTTTGTTCTCTTCTTCTTTTTCCTATCCCTAGTTATTTTCCCTATACTCTGTGAGATATGAAAGATTTTTCCTGATCGAATCACAATTTCAAAGCAAAACTCTAACGATTCGAGTCCGTACCAAAATTCTCTGATAAATATTTATAACCCTCCCGTTCCTTGATAAACATTCATTTTACTAAGTATTAATAACAGCCCTATTTCTGCATAAATTTTATAGAATTTAATTTTGTTTTTCCCCTTTTGCTACTCTGCATCGCTTTGCAAACTGGTCATTCGAATATCAATCTGTCAATACGAGTAAGAATTGTGAACATCTCTTTTGACTCAGAGAGGTGTTCTACATCCTTGATATTTGCTTATTGTAGCGTGTCATTTGCCAACACGCTAATATTGTCACGAGATGTTCCTCTCAGAACAGTACTACTTAAAAAATCAATCATTAGTAATTTTTCTAATTTACCTGTAGACATAAGTAAATTACAGTCGTGTTACTGATTTTGTCCTTGTGATATTAAGCCGGCGCCTGTCGATCAGGTTGTGGTGCGAGTTGATCGCCTCGTTGTGTTTCTTCTGGTTTTTGAATCGCTGGACACGCTCCCTCATCGCAGGCAATGTATTCGCTGGAGGGTTCATCGCAGGATTTTCCGCCATCGCTTGGCCTTGGATTTGTACATGTCCTCGTTCTGATCCTAGTTCCTTTGCCACACGTTACGGAACATGGTCCGTATTCGGTCCACTCCGTGTAACCACCATCAACAGGACACGGACCGCCGCATTGGGTATATTCCTCTGCTGGATCCGTGCAAGGTTTTCCACCTTTGCTCGGCGGCGGGTTTGAACATGTCCTCCTTCTGGTCTTAACTCCCTCTCCACACGTTACAGAGCACGGCCCGTACTCACTCCACTGCGTGTAACCGCCATCAATAGGACACTCATGAGTATTACAGGGTTGTTCTTGCCGCGATGGTCCCTCACAAGGCTTCCCTTCGAAAACCGCTGGTGGATTGTTGCATTGCCTAGTTCTAAATTGCTTTCCTCCGCCACACGATCTGTCGCATGCCGAAAAGCTGCTCCACTCGCTGAATTTTCCGTCGATGGGACATATTTTCAAGAAGCAAGGCTTTTTGTCATTGTTTGGGCCGAAACGATAACAGTCTTTGCCGTATCTCCCAGGCGGTGGTTGTGCACAGTTTCGATATCGTGTTTGAAATCCCTCCCCGCAGTCTTTCGAGCAGTTACTCCACACAGACCACTCCGTATAGCCACCATCAATGGTGGCTTTAAGAAACGAGTAATATCCTCCGAACGCTACACAGCACAGAACTACTGAAAGCCCAAGCGTAGGCAGAAACCTTCTAGAACACATGATCGTGTAATGTTTTGATTTTACGCTCTATTTCCGAACAAAACCTTTCATAATAACAACTTTCGAGTCTTCGAAACTAGTGTAAAGCTAAACAACCGTGTCATTGTCAGGTTCCGTATTGTTATTGGTGAAAAATATGCATTATTCACACGTGGCAGGCGACATCTTGTTTTGCATAAATTTCTCTTTCAAGTTTCTCATCGTTAAAGAGTCGCAATTTTAGCTTCGGTGCGACATATTTTCTTTTCGACTATCACAATTTAGAGTCTGGAGGACCTAATGCGGAAGAATAAGTACGAAACGATATGTCTTATATCAACTCTTAGCGGCGTTGAATATAAAGTAAACACGTTGTCAGATTCCTTTCGAATATTACAGTGTTGCTTAGAATCCTACAAGTCAAATAAACTGGAATAGAAAATCAATCGCGTCTCACAGCGTGAAGAGGATCAGAAATCGTAAGCAGCGTGAAGTCCGCTTTCTACAGACTTTATTTTTTTTTCTTTCCATAGGTCTCGTTTACGCTTAATTTATAATTTTTGTAGTTTCAGTGTTTTTTTAAATGTTGACACAGTATTTGCTCTGGCGTTTTTGCCTTTCGGCGAACGAGTAATTATGCGTGGAAGGGAGGTTAGCCAGAACTCAAGGCTTTCCAGTGTTGTAAACGAGCAAGATCAAGAACATGCAATAGAAAGTTCTCAAACTCAAGTACAATACTTTTGCTGGGGTCAGACGTCAAGAGTTTTTCTTCGAAAGAATCGAGCCTTTTATTTTATTTTTGTTTTTCTTTTGATAAGGTATTGATTAACTATCGTATCCCCCAAAGCGATCGCAGTTTCTCATGTGCTATATGTAAACTCCCTGTAGAAACTTAAAATTCTATTCTCCCCTTCACTGATTTACATATTTCTTTTTCCTTTATAGCTTCTGTGAAGTTCCTTGGTGATAGCCAGCCGGCAAACAGGAAAGCTCTCACAGTTTATCCTATATTCTTGTTTTACTTTGTCATCAGTTGGATGATTATTTCTCATTCGGGCTGAATACACGAAGCTAAATGCCTTTTGACAAGTAGGCAAACATCTTTACAGTCGAAGGTAGAAAGAGAACTTCCGGTTCACAAAAGTAAGGGTTTTGTCGAGGACTGTCATGTAGGCAACGAGTATTTCATGACAGGAGCAAACGAAATCGAGAAAGAAAAGCTGTGCAAAGTTGTGCAAAGTTGTGCAAAGCCGGTTTTATTATGTCTCTGGTTATTTAGAGAGAAGCGAGTCTTTTTCTTTTAGTTTCTTCACCACTATTGGTCACCAGTTGTTGTAATAGTCGTGCGGGTTGTCATGCAATCGTAATACTGCGTGACGAACCACCGTCACGCTTACCCAAAGAAGTACAGTAGTTTTGTTTATAATCCTCTCGGTCAGAAACTCGTCTAATATTTTCCCTCTCCATTCAATAACGTATTTTTGTCTCAAAAATCAGCCTGATGAATCGTCGTGCTAGAGTTCTTTTATGAAGGAGAAAAAGTACTCCCAGTGAATTTGAAGTCTATACCCTTTTTTGTCATTTTTACAGACAAAGTGTTAGCGATCGGACTTGTCTGTATTCTTAGGCACATTGACAAGGCCTATAAAACATTAAAGAATTCAGAACGTTTAAAAAAATCAAGCAAACGAAACAAAATGAAAAGAAAAACACAAAACATGTCATGAAATAATTAATCAACTGAGCCAGCCAAACGTTACGAAACTGTTGGAAGTTGTTTCACGAACAAGAATATTATGACAATCGATGGGTGGAGGTTATTACCGACTTTAAAAGTACGACTATTTAAGTTAAAGCTTTATGTAGTGCATAACTGAAATAAAAGCACTTTTATATTGTTATTCTTAATTATCAGTTATTTCGAATGGGCGTGATAAATAGCCGCCAGTTAGAAAGTGAGTCCAGGCTTCTTTTTTTTTCTCTTTTTCCTCGAGAACAACCGAAGACAGGCTTCGGGCAAAGCGAAAATCGAGGTTCTTCCCCCCCCCCACCCCACCCCCCTAGAAATACCTTTAAGATTAGTTTAGGGGCGGGGCAGGTGAAGGATTGCCTCAAGACTGGCACAAAGCAGTCACTTGTGTGGACAGGTTTATTCATTAAATGTGGATAAGCCTTTTCTAAACGTTCCCATAATGTCGCTTTAATTCGTCTCCAAGAGAAGTGACTGTGAGGCCTGAAAGTTGTAAGTTCAATAATGGAATCGACCGCAATAGGCGGTCAATTCTTTAATCTCTGTTGGATTAGGTATTATTGGTTTTGGGAAGACAACACGAAAAATGAAGGGAAAGAGGAAAGGTACTCTCTCGACATTTTCTCTTCTCTTGGTTTTCTCATGCGACATCCGTTAAGAGCGCACTCCCTTAAGTAAATTAGTTGTAGTAGTTATTTATTTATTTTCCATTCTCAATGAACTTACAAGTTCTATCATCAAAACCTCAGTTTTTAGCGCACTCGCTTAATGAATTAGTTGCGAACTTAGATATATATTTTCCAGCCTTAATGAAGTTAAAATGCAAACTAATGTTTCATCATCAGTTTCAATTTTTAGAAATCATGAAACTGAATTTGTCTTCTATCGCGAATACCGACAAATATACTTCTAACAAAAAATTACATTTATCTTTCGTGAGGCACTAATGAGCTATCAGACCCAGATATTGCCAATAAAGTCACAAATATATAAACTAGCCTGTTCTATATAAAATATGGCACTTGTCTTACACCAAGAAGTAATTTAGTTGTTATTGTTAAGGAAGTCATGAGTATACACAAGTAAGACTCGCTTGACTCTACTAACATCATAAGCAACACTCGACACTTGCACTTGCGCTCACGCGCAAGGCATTTTGAAAGAATGAATATTGGGACGGGTACGAATCAACCAGCGGTTCGGGTATGAACTTACTCAAACTGGGTACGAAACGACCAAATTGAAAATTTCGCTCAGAGCGATGGTCGCTGCCCTTTCTCACTTTGACAATAGCGTGCGCCAGTAATTTGGCAATTTTCAGAATTTTTTGGAACGCAAATTAGTCAAGCCTTATGAGCAAATCTTCGCAAGAGTTTCTCGAAGAAAAGACTCAGATTTATTAGTTCGCACACGGATACAGAAAAGTACAAAAAGGGTATATAATCCCTGCACAAACGCGATAAGGTACAACACCTTAATCGATTACAGTCACTTGACACACTTAGCTGTTATGTATTAAAAGAAAAGGTTTTTGCATCACCTAACCAATTCCTGTATCAATAGGGTTTACCAGAGGTTTTCAGATTCTACATCTGTGAAACGTTAAGGGTAACGAAAAACAAAAACTGCTTAAACTAATCAGACATGTGATTGATATAAAAATAATAACCAGAGTGGACTAAACTCAGCAGCATTTAAAGTTAACGCCTGATAGAAATTACGTTGACCGAGCGATTAAAGCTTCCCTGCGTATGAGTAGATTGCAATGGAAGTAAACACAACCAGCGCCAAAAACAACCAGAAGAAAATACGGTCGAGTGCTTGAGCGATGTCCTCCCAGGTTTTCTTGTCGACTTCTTCTTTAGAAACCGAGGTGGGTGGTGTTTCCTCCCCGTGGGTGTCAGCTGAACTCTGCTTATCAACCTTTTCTTGCTTAACATTAGCAGTTTCCTCCATTTCAATGTTTGTTTTTCTTTCCCCAACTTCAGGAGATGCACCGAGAGTAGAGCCAAAGTAAAGTTTTCTTCTATTGTGTCTTAGGCAGCAACCAATCCTGTTAAACACTGAAATTTTATAAATTAAGGAATATTTTAGTTTCGCAAAATTGGTGGGGAAATATTTCCAAGTCACCTCTTTCCTGTCAACCGCTGGGCACTAATATCAATGATGTATGATGCAACGTCCACCTTTCAGTTCATTTGTTAATTATAGTCATGACCGAGATCAGAGGTGTTGTTTGTACAGCGTCTGTCACTATTTGCAATTTCCTTTCTCGCTGTAATCATCATCGTCGTTATCATCGTCACCATCGTCATCTTCATAAATGTGAAAAATTCACCGTGTCATGAGTTACCATTGAGATTACTACTGTCACTTACAGACTTTGAGTTCACATTTTTCTATTTTACTGAGATGGACAGATTTTCAGTTATTAACCTCACCTGTTATCCAGGTCAAGATCCTGGGTGGCTCGGAAGTCGCGTGATGAGCCATCATGACAACAACTGTGACAGTCAGCGCCAGACCGATCTCAAACATGATCACAATGTAGTAAACACCAATAATGGGCAACTCGTCGGACTGTTCCGGAAGCTGATTTACGACGACGAGTAGGTACACACTGACTGACAGCAGAATCGTTGAGCACAGTCCGATCCTTCCGCCGCTCTCCGTGGGAATGAAGAAACTCACAAGAACCAGCAGCCCAATGATCATGCAAGGAACGATGGTGAAAAGGACAAAGAACAGGGGTTTACGTCCAATACGAAATGATACTTCAACTTTGCTGAAAATCGGTGATTGCTTTTTATCCTCTATCTTGATCTCAAAGCTTCTTAGAGACCAATAACCATTAGATGCCGCAAGATTAAGCTCTAAGTCATGAAAAATAAGGCAATTAAGGATATATTTAATTGCACTCCTTATTGTTTTTCAAAGGCAATAGTTTATTTGAGTTGACTCAGGACCTATTTTCTTCAAATTGTCACACAAATATTGTCATGTAACTATACCTTTCTCAGGATCATCGTTCTTGATGGGTGTAGTGTCGATGTTCAAAAGGGTACGATCAGCAGTTACTGAACGAAAAGCCAGGCTGCACTTCTGTTTGTCAAAGGGAAAGTTTTTGAAACTAAGCGCACACTTGCTTTTGAACGTTGCTGGAGATAGCCACGTGTTCTGACCACCGCTGTTCACACGCACCCAACTTCGGAATTTTTCCACGTGCCCCGCTTGAACGACCCCAAGGTCGGCACTAGAGGTTGGAAGAAATGGATTTGTAAATAGTGTCAGTAATGCTTATGTTAGACTTTAAGGGTAAAGAAGCTCGAGCAACTCGCACAAACGGAGTCCCCTAACTCACATGATGACCAAAACAGGATTTCTCCTTCCAATATTAACACAATATCAAGCAGACAAGTGATGAAAATGAAGAAAAATATCAATTAGGGGATCATAAGTTGATCCAATACCAAATTCTCCAAACTAACATGACAAGAACTGTATGGCAGACAGTAAGGAGAATTACTAAGGACATCTTGGGAATTAAAGGGTTACAGACTCTTAATGGCTCTTTGTCTGAATGACTAAGTCTCTGTTTCTCTCTAGTTCAGCCCTGAGTACGCGCTCTTAAATATTCCATCAATAGGCATGTTTGAACTTGCGGGACAACTGATCTTGTAAGAGTAATCATATTTTTAGATCGTTAAAAAACGATTTCACCTCACATTCGAAATGAAAAAGGTCCAGCACAAACTCAACACAAAAAGCAACAACGATTATCGTAAAATAACTAAGATCCATTATAATGGTCAAGAACACATCACTCTAAACGTAATGTATGGTCTTGCAGAACATGAAAAACCAAGGCTCACTAGACTCGCACAATGATTTCAAGATAATCTAATAGGCCTAAACAATCCCCAAACTCATGGCCAGAACATTCCTAATTTAAGTAGTTCATAACACTTATACCCATTAAAGAACTGCACTCATTATGAGTTCACGAAATTTAAATTTGGTTCTAAAACAACTGTGAGTCCAGTATCTTGAATCAGACCCAGAGAGGAATGTGCTAGCCGCACCACCGCATCACTGTATGCCCGTTTATTCGTGATGAAAGTTAAAATGCTCCAATAGGAAGTCCTCAATGCTAGCTTTGTGGAGTGAATTCATGGTTGCATAAAAAGTAAGAAAAAACATTCAGTTTCTTTTTATGTTTCTTTTTTTTTTCTTGATTTTTCGTTTAATCTTTTATTTTGAAGTCCGAATACGATGCAAAACAATCTCGCAGTCTAAAAATTTGGGGTGTATTTTCAATATTGATTATCAACTGAATAATACTTGCACGTGCAAACCTCCTGTTACTTGGTATGAACACTCGGGCATTTCAATCTTTCCCGACGGTTTTTTTTTAGAACACTTGCTTAATGCTTGATACTTCCAAAGTGTCATGAAGGCCTCATCCTTGATCAGCCAAAGGCAACATTTATTTACTTAAAATGCTACAGAATTCAACTTACTTGTTTTCTAGTACTATATCAGGTACCCAAACTTCTCTTGGATCCACAAGTATCCGTGTTAAGTTTTCATAATTCAAAGGATCCCAACGTAGCTAAGGATTATTCCATTCCTGTACGCCAAGGAATAAAATTATAAGACTTTGTGACAACTTATGTTTGGTCATGAGCTTAATCTGTTTCCAGTTGACCTACCGACAACAACAGCTTGGCGTCAGCTACCTATTTTGTTAAGTTTTACTATGTGGCCTATTTAAAATCTGGTTACTTTAAATCAAAATGACGTTTGCAACCCTTTTCCCTCATTTGTTTGCAATCAGCCACTAAGCCAGGTTTAAAATGTACTCAGTTTTATTTTACTACCCTTAACTAACGATAGGGACAGGATGCATCAATTTACGGGTTGATGTGATGAAATATTTGCTAAAAAGACAAAAACGAAACGATGGACAAAGGGATGAATGGCTGAATAATGCATGTCTGGGAGAATCAATAAAAGGTTTGACGATTGTCTCAACCTCGCTCCAATTGCTTTAGATATACCGAGACAAATAAATCAGAATTCTTTTGGATCTTCTACGAAGTAAAGTAATGAAGTCTACTAGAAGGTTGCTGTTACTGCGGCATTCCCAATTTGTGATTTTTTTCCTTCTACGTTCCTAATTACATTTGTGTTTTTGCACGCACATTTTGCTTTTTGTTTTCGCATTCTTTTCACTCGTGGCGATTTGTATTCTGTTAGATTTTTCCCATAATTCTGCTTTGTTTAATTTCATTCGTAAAAGTTTCTCAAAAAAATTGAACATTGGAGTATCAGAGTCCATTAGGTTAACATCAATTCCTTCACTGCGATCATCTTTTAGTTCTTCTGTCCTTCGTGCTCGCAAGTCACACAACGTTTGTAAGTGTCTTTCCTTTCCGAATTTAAGAGATCCTCGCAGCTAAGAACACTACTGAATTAGTAGTTGAAAATAGGACCTGAAAAAAAAACTCAGGCCATTACGGGATTTGAACCCATGACCTCTGCGATACCACTGCAGCGCTCTACCAACTGAGCTAACAAGCCAACTATGTTGGGTCCAAATAAACCATCCAAGTGATGAATAATGATTTTGGATGTTTGAAATTCATATATTTGCACTACGGTGAAGAAACGAATTTAAGAGATCCACGCAGCTAAGAACACTACTAAACTAGTAGTAGAAAATAGGACCTGAAAAAAAATTCGGTCCCGCACGAAAATTTGAACCCATGACCGGTGCAGCACTCTACCAACTGAGCTAACAAACCAACTGGGAGTCGGTGTTTTTTTCTACTACTAGTTCAGTAGTGTTCTTAGCAGTGAGGATCTCCATATGACCCCTTGTAAGGTTGCACTTTCCTGATTTGAATCATAACGTACCTGCGTGATCACTGTATCTGTTGTCACAGTTTGTTCTTTATTGTCCTGTGTGCAATAGATAAAAAAGTTCTTACTGGGAGAGGACATTTTATCTATAAATTGAGGGTAACTGAGAATGGAGGTACCATTGACGTTTTAAAATACCACGGCTGTTTAGTTTCAGAGTGATCCGAAAATCGAAATTGAAAAAAATTAAGCCAGCCAGCAGATACACTTCTTGGAACATTATTCTTTGATGTTACAGAATTTTTTGGCTATGATGAGGTACATGTGGTTGTATTCAGTATGACGGACGCAGAACTACGGTCACACTATGAAGATGTATTTATGCTCAACATCTTGTGTGTTAGGGCTTAGATCTAACTCTGATGTGCTACTCGATGAAACAAAATTTAAGGAAAATAAAAAGGTCAATAGAATCATTGTAACTTGAGACATGTGGGTAATCCAACTTGATGTGGGTCTGACGAGGTGGACAAATAACAAGGGTACAGGAGTTAAATTCTGGATCCAGGATTTGACGTGGGGCTCCCTGTATTAAGGTCTACCCTTGTTGCCACAAGAAAAAAGCACCTCTACCTAAGTCTTACAAGTTATGATGCATATTTTAGCTTTGCTAGGTTACCGGTACAAGTTAATTGCAGTTGATGAGGAATGCACTTTCTGGAAACACCGTTGTAAGGTTTTGCTTACCACTTCGGCGAGGGCCAAGAACTGCACATCAAATTTGACTTCAACAACATCTGACGGCTTCAACACCGGACGTACCATTTTGTCGTACGAAGAAAGGAGGACATTCCTTAATCGATACTCTACTGACTGTGATATATTGTGCTTCTGCCCTACCACTGCTTGAAAATAGAACAGGTTTAATAACTCACAATAATTTCAGTTTACCGCACTGTTTCTGAGACAAATTCATATTAACTGCTACCCCGCCGGCAAAACAGTTGAGCAGCATTTTAAGTTATCACTAAGTTTTTGCTTCAAATCAACTTTTGAATTTCTTGTCAACAAAAAAGTCTAACACCCTTATGGAAACTTCCTATTTTCCCTTTAAGTCATGTCCTTACCTCGGTCACTTTTCGGATTGCTATTAGAAGCATAGATTTCATGTACAATCACTTTTTTTTTTTACAACGACATTCATTACTTACGACACATAAACACTATTACAACACATTACCTACAATACATCACTTACGACACATTATTCACAAAGAACTGCTTAAAACTAAATTACAAACTACTGTGAATGCTAACATGAATTGAATATAGAATTACTAATATTACTAAAATCAAGTCCATCAATCAATTGTTATTTTTAAGAAGTTGCTCAGCACACTTTATAAATGCATGCAATCGAATGTTTATTAAATACTTTTATCTTATCGCTGGTAGCGCCCGTGGGCAATATGAGGCGAAAACTGTGTTCTGATTGGCTACCCGAGCCCATTTTTCCCATTCAGGATTGCCCGCTTTGATCCCATGCAAGAAAAACATTGCATACTAAGTTCGTTATAATTTGTCGGCGAAGGAGTCGCATAAAGATCCTTAAATTTGTTGTGCTTGATACTATGTGTTTCCAATCGGCAAGGAGAGAGTAAAATATACGTATGAACTGGAAGTAATCTGTCGTCGAAATGGTGGAATACCATTTCTAGGTCTTGTAAGATCAAAATGTCAAATAATTCTAGCATATCAAGACCTTTGGCTTTACTGACAAGTTCTCAAAGTGTTGCGTTTATTTGAGCAAGCTAGTTTGTCGAAAGGAACATGAAAATAAATTCCACTCATGGCGATTGCTGTCGAACAATATTGACAAATTTTGACATAATCCAGTGCCGATTTCTTTACCGATGTTAATTTGTCACATATAAAACCAAATTGATTCCAACTCGGAACAAGAAATAGGATCAGTGCCACAGGAGAATTACAGTCTTCAGTGCTTGCCCCTGTACGAGAACTTCACAGAAACAAAAAGATGAATAAAAACCTTCCCTTTTCACCGTCTCCCGGACAATATCACGTTTCCGTTTGAATGTTACTTGAATGTTACCTTGTTTGCGGAAGTTGTTATCGTCAAATCTCTTTTTTTCGTATCTGAAGGGCTCTCCACCTCCTTAAATTACAACGTCTTGCACAAACAGGATAAATGAAGCCTATAGCTTAGGCGCAATGGCCAAAGTTTTGCGAAAACGGGAGACAAGTTTTGTCAAGCCTAACTTATCTTCAAAGGCGCCGTCGTCCTGCCTCGGGGCTGGACAAATTTTTGTCAAGCGTTGAAATCCGACAGATTTTTCTGTCATGATTTGAAGAAAAAGAAAACGTTAATCAAGAAAATTTCATTTCGCTTTTTAGCGGGAGCCTTTCAGGCGGAAGCCTGCCAAAAATAACTACTTTTACGCGGCTGTCAAACGGTAAATATGGAAGACTTGTACCTCGGGATGCTGCATGACGATGTTAACTCTGGATGTAACATGCAGCTCTAGTTTGGGAGTTGCAAAAATAAAGTGAAAAGAAAAGACTTACCGAGCGAGTTTGCACAAATGAACAATACGAAATATACATGTGCGAGCCACATCTTCCTTTGTTGAAATAGAGAGCTTTAACACTGCTTCAGTTGAACTCAGAGGCTGAATAACAACAGTTTCAACCTGCGCCTTAAATTGCATCCGCCAGAAGAGTGCTTGTTATTTACGCAGCGACCGTTTCAGCCACAGATCATTGATTCCTATTGTACCGCTTCCATAATATTTCGTATTCTCTCTAGACTAATTCCTCTTTGGGAAATTTTGCGTCCTGGCCTTGCTGTCGCGATGAAAAAAAAAATGTACCATTGAGTTTAAAGGACGTGCAGATTTGTCTGTTTTTAACTGAAGGCAACGTTTTCTTTCGTTTCTTTTTTTTAAACCTTTTGCACCACCGTTGGCTTGAGTTTTTCTTTGCCATCATTCCAAACACATCAATTATCTTTTACGTGCCTGGGGGCACATATTTTCTTGATGAGTAAAAGGCTTCATTCCTGTGTGCGCATGAAACAGGAAACGGTTTGAGGGTTTTTTGTATTCGCCTTTGACGTACAAAAGATAGTTGTGAATGGCTAACGGCCTTTCAAAAACCTTTAGAGAGCAAAGAGAAGTAGACGTAAATAGAAGCTAGTAGAAACTAGGAGAAAAGAGAACTAATGTACGCATAAATGAAATGTTACAAGTGTTGTTGTTTTTCGCCAAGTTGCACGGTGTCGGTTCTAAGAAGCCCCCTGATATCTTTCACCGAGGATTTACAAAACAATAGATGGTATCAGGAAGGAAACTGTTGGTATTTTAAGTAGCTCGTCTTTCATGAAAGTAATAGTCATTATAGATGATTGTCAAGGTTTTCATGGAGATGTAATGAATCATTCATTTCCCCAAAACTTGCAGCATCATCTTCGATCAATGATTCTCATAATTCTAATGCCTTTAGAGGGTTTAGGGCTGAGTCGGCTGAAAATGCAGCTAAATCAGCAAAGTTTGTTTTATAATACGTAAATAATAGAGCATGACAATGACAAGTTTTGGCGACTACGTCAATTTTGGCAATCATTCAAGGCAATTATTGAAAAGGTGATCAAAACAATTTCCAAAAGTTTCGTGCTTCTCCGTCTATATTGATCGAGGCTGAGTAAACTTCGACAGCTACAGATGCTGTACATCCAGAGACTCTCATGTTAATAATTCCGTTGTCACTGGCTTTTTCATATCTTGCTCATATCTTGCTCGAAAAACATGTTATTAAATCTTCGTCGCCGGAGGTATTCTTTATTGTGATTAGTTTCCGTAATCAATTCATTGGAACGTGACTAAAACTAGGTTGAATTTAAGTTTTTTTTGGTACTTAAAAATGAATTTGAGATTTTCGTCAGTGCTATTTTTTCTTGTATTCCTCTGTTACACAGAATGACTGCACAAAAGATGTTACTTCCACTTAAAATAAGTTGTAAATGAACTAACTACGATATATTTTAAAACCAAATACCAGGTTCAAAGAGCAGAAGTGTTTATTTTTTCGGATGCGACTTGTTATCAAGTTTTGTGGATTACCTTGAGAGTTCATAGAACGTGATGAAACAACTTCATACAAACCAGCAGAAAAACAAGTATCGCGGTATAGTTATCACACAATACTTAGAGTACCTCACAATATACTTACAGTACCTCACAATACCTACAGTACCTCACAAAGCGAGGACACCTTTTGAAAATTCAGTCTATTCCACCAAATCTAAATAGCTATTTTGCTTTTCTGGTTGGAATTTTGGTTTCGAAAAAAACGTCGTACTCTCCGCATGTAGTCGACGTCTGTTGAGGAGTCTTTTTCCGGTTACATAATTAGTTTTTTAAAGTCGTTGAAGATAGTTTGCGCAATATAAGATTGACATCAAGCAGCGAAGCAATCATTAGAGCGGTTTGATAGTCGATGGCGTTCAGTAATACTTTTTTAAAGGATTCCAATTGGTAAGCCAATGATCTATTCAACTCTTCAAAAGGAAATAATTGGGTTTTGTTATAATTTTTTTTTGTGGAAGTGCCAGATAACAGATAATACCTTTGTGCAACTTCAACGAGGATAAAGTTGTGAAACTCAATGTTCTAAGGACAAAATTGAGCGATTAACGCTTTGAAATTAGCTAATTTCGTTTATGTTCTCAATGGTCGGGTTTACATCAATTTCAACTTTTACCTTCGGTTAATTCGATGTACCGAAATTGTCTCAGACAGAGCCGCACTAAATTATAAGGAGTAGTTCAAATCAGTGAAACGATCGCTCAAATTCTGTATAACAATTCTTAACACAACAAACTATTCCAAAATGGTGTCTGATTTAAAAATATTCACTTACCAAGTAATCATGAAGATTTCATGCCTTAATAACATTTTTAAAAAAGCCATCATTTTGCTGCTATTACCCACGAAATTCAAATCTCTTATCTTTAAGAACCGTTAAAACTTCGATGATTCCAGTGTCTTCTCTTAAACAGAATCTTTGTTCTTCAATCCATTTAATTTGCCCCTTATGAAAAAAGAAATTATGAATGGGTTCAGAAAATGCTTAATTTCTACGACTGAAAATGGACAATCCGAGAACTGAAAAATTAAAAACTTGTAATAATACACGAATCTGTACATGTGTAGCGTAATCTTAAGTCGTAATTCGATAACGTATTTGTAAATTTAGTTTTCAATTGTTGGACGAGCATTTTCTACGGAGAATGAAAACGGGTAGTGCTGAAACATGTTTTATAAACCAGTAATGCTTTCTTAATTTTATACGAAAAACCTGTAAACCTTTTCGAAATGCTACTTACAATAAGGCAAAGGCCACTAAGAAAAAGAATCGTCACACATCCACGTGGCTAATACAAAACGAAGTCCCCAAAAGATACTAGACGACGGAAAATCTATATCAGAGCGTTCCCCTCAAAAAATTGAATTCCAAACGTTTTCTCTTCTCATAACCAACTCCCTGATTCAGGCGAACGTGGATTCGACGAGCGCTTGACCCCGAAAGAAGACCAAAGAAAACAAGTCGTCTGATATTACAGCGGCAGGTGAGAATTTGTTTTGGAAAACATAGTGTCAGTTTCCTCCAGAGAGCTAACGAGTCGTATATAAAAATTAAAGGGTCCAAACGAGTCGGTTACATGGTCAAGTGGCCTTCTTCCTTCCAGAGCGCCACATTGATCTGTCGCAATGCAGACGGCACTTCACTCTTCGACGGAGGTGGTTTTGATTTACATAAAATTCTACAATTTCTGATGAATATGGATTTACTTCTCAGTTTTTTTGCGGAGTTTTGTTTGCAAGCTCACTCAACTATTTACGAATCAAGCTGAATGAAAGGTAATGTGACTGGCGAATTTGCATATGAAAAGGGAACGCATTACATTTATTGCATTTTAGAGAATATTCTGTGACAAGAATAATATTCTGACATCGAAAAAGGACAAAAATACTCACCTGTAAGAACTGTGTGAGTTAAACGGTCAAAACAGATTTAAAAGATTCTTAAAATTTAATATTTCAGATATCAGTTATAAATAAAGAAATATTAAAGCTTCATTGTGACATTGTGTGAATAGAAAAAAATAGAACAGAATTGGATAGAAAAAATATGATTGAATAGAAAAATAAATATTCTTAATTCGCTTCTGATGTATGAGTTTGGTTTAGAGACTTAGGAGTTTGCAAAAATGAACAATACAAATTAAGAATTTGCGAACTTTTGAAATAGAAAGCACTGGCACGGCTTAAAAAACGGAGACTGAGTAACAATGAGTTCAGCGACGACTAGAACTTAAATCTGTGTCCGTAACAAGGATACGTCTTGTTTACGCGGCAACCGTCTAGCAACGGTACGTGGTTCTAAGTGTTTCACTCACGTAATATTCTTCTCTCTCCAGGCGGGCAACTAATAATGAATAGTGCTATAAAGGATATTTTGGATAAATTAACGTAATTTTACACTGAAATCCATCAATACGAGATCGGATAATTCCAGCAAATGTGCTTATGATGAAAAAGACGAAAGGTTAATGTTTTAATCAAGGGTTTCTAGTTACCACTAAACGACAGTAGCAAAACGCCACGAAGAAAATGTGTTTGTACCCATTAAACCTTAAACAAAACTAATGCAACTATATGATGAGTTCTTTTGCCATATTTTCTCATCATTGACCTCTGAGGGAGTGTATTCTGGTTTAAGAAGAGGGAGAGAACTTATTGTCGACTTTTGGCCTTGTTAATAAGATACGACATTAGAAAATTTATTGTCGTAGTTTTTTCGTCACGATACTCACTACTAAGTGCAATGGACGTGCTGAATTTGTATTTCATTGAAGCCAATTTTTTTTTTAACTTTCCAATCGCCATCTGCCTTGTGGTTTCGTGCGCAGCGCTGTAGACATTACTTAAAATACAATTGTTGAACCCCTGGGGCAAAAGTCTATTCTAAACGAACAAAACTCTCTTTTCTTTTCAAGCATGAAACAGTAAATGGTTTGAAAGCTGAGTAACTGTTTATCTTGTGAAAAAAATTGTGCGATCGACTTTACGACAACATTGGGAGTAAATAGAAGTGCTGTTTGAATAACAGGAATGTTACTGGTGAGACTGGTTTTCTCGAACTGTGAAATCAGTATATTGATGTCTTACACAGCAGTTTTTTCCTTAACACCTAAGAGAACTTGTAATATTAGCATCAACTATTCTCAAAAGTTTGACTTTCAATAATAAAAGTAAATGTGATGATAGATGATTCTGGAGTTTACAGCGATCAGCAATAAACCATTTATTTCCGCATACCCCTCCATACGAACATTTTTGAAGAGTGATGCACACAGTTTAATGCTCGTGAATGTTTTAGCGAAAAAAAATTCGATCAGTGAAATTGGTTGAACAAGGAGCTAAATTATCAAGGTTAGTTTTAAAATAAAATAATCAGAGCATAACAATGACAAGTCAATGCTGTCTTGAACAAGTCAAAACAACGAAGACTTCTATTGTCTTTGTGTCACTTGTAGTAATCATGCATTTCGGATGACTATTGCAAATGTAGTCAGAACCATTAGCAAACGTGTTCTGCGTTTCAAGCTCAATACTAATAATACTTTCAATACTACTAGTTCCGCCGGTACTGGCTTTCCTACCCTCCTCGAAATACACGTCGTCAAATAATTGCCTCAAGGGGTACAGCTGGTTGATGTGATCAGTTTCCATAGGATCAGTCATTGAAACGTGACTGAAGCCGTTGGCTCATTGTTTTCGATACTTGCCTTTACGCGTACAGCAGAGGAAATAATGTAAAAGCGCATAGCAAATACGCATATAAATAGTTAAGAAAAAAAAACACAATGATATAAAGCGTTCTGAAATCAGGCAGAATTCGCCTCTAATGGGGCTAACGTTGAAGTTCTTTGGTTTCGTGTACTGGAATTCAGTCTAAAAGTTTGCTCAGTAGAATCTCGGATCTTTGTAAAAATACTTCCTCGCCCTCTTTAAGCGTTTTTGTATCAGAGTAGGAACGATTCTGTAGAGTAGCTTGCTGGGAAAAAGGTATTTTAATTTGCGCTTCAGAGCAAACTTTGGTTAACGCCACATGCGCCAAAATTGACTTGGATCGTTGCTAATGGCGAGGAAATTGTAAATTAACCGGGTTCTTTGCGTTTTCAATTCTTTTGACGGAATTTTCATGTACAAGTTTGAAAACGCCTTCAAGACAAGATATTAATTATGAAAAACATGGCTCGTTTAGCAATTAAATTGACTACTTTACAAGTCCCTTATTAAAAAAAGTTGGGCGACGGAATAAAAAAGGTTTGGGTTTTGTTTAGCTCTAACTTTATGTCATTCAAAGGAAGATACTAGAGATACTAGCAGATTAATCGTAAACTTTCTTGTAAAAGTGACCTTTCCGCCAAAGAAATAGTGAACAGGCAATATTGGAAACGAAGAAAACGAAGCAGCGCGTTTTCAAATGATCCGACGTAATTTGCAGCACAGTAATCAACTCAGCTTTTGTAATCAACTCCCGCTACTGCAATGCTACGTCGTTTAGTAAAGTTTTCAACTATTTAAGTGCTTTTCACTCTCAGTTAGTATACTAATGGGAAAGTAAGGGTCTTGTGGGATCATGTACCTCGAGATTTAAACAACCAACAATATATCCAGGAACTTTAAAGCTTGAACTAAAACTGAATACACACGTCATAGTCAAAATATGTGCATGACCTTATACTACAATAGCTCTATGTGTAATTCAAAATAATACCGTGTGATAATGCTCAAATGAGGTTATATGTGTAGTTAATGGACCTAAGATTTCTTGAAAAATTAGATTAGAGATTCCATAAAGAGGCAGGTGGATGCTTTTTTCCGTGTATGTTTTGGCGAACGTTCTATCACTAGCCTTAACCAAAATGTGGATCGTTGGTTCTTCTTTCGTCTTCTTAATTTGTGTAAATCTGTTCGGTAAGTTTCTTGTGATGAACCTTCTTGAATAGGAAACATTACTGCAGTGGCACGAATATACATTGCTTAGGGTTAGCTTAGTAATCATTTCTTAGCCCGACGCAACACGTTTGAAATTTAAGGTGTTCAGAAAAGCTTCCGATAGGAAAGACGTTATCTGGAAGGTTCGATATTCACGAGTTAAGCTTCATGGCATCTCTGTCAAAACTAATTTTGAGCCCGACGGTGGACCACATTCAAATCGTTCAAGGCTGCGGCCTTGATGTTTTTCATTAAGTTAATGTTATTTCCTTGAGCAAATGCAGGGTGGGAATTTTCCAGTTGTGGTGATTTCGTTTTATATTATTCCAATACGTTTTAGTTCTACAGGTAAGTTTCTGGTAGCGGCTGTAATTTCTTTGAGTAGATGATGTAGCC
This sequence comes from Pocillopora verrucosa, assembly GCF_036669915.1. NCBI lineage: Eukaryota > Metazoa > Cnidaria > Anthozoa > Scleractinia > Pocilloporidae > Pocillopora > Pocillopora verrucosa. The sequence continues at coordinate 618,820 of NC_089325.1, read as the reverse complement.
GCATGCAAATACAGTCACTGACTTGGCTGGTTATATTCATTAGACATTATAACTACTATTAATGGATTGTTGACCACAAACGTAAAACAGCATAAATTTCCCTGTTACCAGCATAATTTCCATTAGGAGAAATAGTAAAAGACTATATTCAGGAAAATTATGACATTTAGGAAGACTACGACTTGCAGCCGGCAGATACTAAGCAAAACAGCTCTTTCCGTTTCCCTCGCATTTACAAGTGGTCTTAAAATCTTCCTTGTGACTTACTAATGAGGATTGCCTCGGGGTTTTCAAATATTATCCTAAATCAACAGCGTCCCCTGCCTAGGGGAAAGAAATAGATATATATCTAAAGGTTTAAAGACAATTCTTAAAGAAGAAGTAGAAGGAGTAGTAGCGTTTCTGCTTCCAAATAAGATCTTTTAAAACGAAATGCGACAATGATATACCTTTTATATAAAATGACCTCATTGTGACTATAAGCGCTCATATTGGGACTTGGGCTAGGTAGAGTCATTGAAAAGTGACGAATTTTCGATAGTAAATGAACTCAGCTTATTCCATGACAACTAATTGGCAGCTAATTAGGCAATCACTTTCAATTTATTCAAGTTTTATCGCGTGTTTCGCTCGAGGCCAAGTTTCTAAGCTTGTTGTAGACATTATTCCAGAAGTGTGCCATTAACTTTGCAAGGTGGCAAACCTATGTTGTAATTTGTTTCGGTTTCCAGTGACAACACAGGAGTAAGTGTCTAGTGAAACAAGTACAAATAAGTTTCTAATGTGAGATTTTCTACGGGAAGATGTAAAGGCTTACGGTAAGGCTAGAGAAATTTATCCACGTATATCATTGAGCAGTATCGATAATACAAGGGGCTTTTCGAAGCTTTTATAGGTGTTCAATTGGCTACCAGAATTCCATTAGAATAAAAGCTTCCGAGCAACGCGGCTCGATTGCCCGTCGGATCTACATGATCATAGAGAAAAAATTCCAGAGCAAAAAAATTGTTGGTCGCGAGATGATCGCTCAAAGAACAAATCATCAGCCAAAAAGCTATTGCAAGCAGTAACTGTTGTTCTTTCTAATCGGTCCGTGCCAAGTCATGCTTATCTCTTTATTGGCGTCGAAAGTTCGAGATTTATTACCTCGAGCCTCAGAGGTTTAAAAAAAAAAAACCAAATATTTTCGTAATATGAGCGGCGGCAAAGATAAGGCACGGGTTCAAAACATATCAACAAAGCTATCTTTTTAGGCTCCATTCCCCCCTAGAAATACCTTTAAGATTAGTTTAGGGGGGGGGGGGGCAGGTGAAGGATTGCCTCAAGACTGGCACAAAGCAGTCACTTTTGTGGACAGGTTTATTCATTAAATGTGGATAAGCCTTTTCTAAACGTTCCCATAATGTCGCTTTAGTTCGTCTCCAAGAGAAGTGACTGTGAGACCTGAAAGTTGTAAGTTCAATAATGGAATGGACCGCAATAGGCGGTCAATTCTTTAATCTCTGTTGGATTAGGTATTATTGGTTTTGGGAAGACAACACGAAAAATGAAGGGAAGGAGGAAAGGTACTCTCTCGACATTTTCTCTTCTCTTGGTTTTCTCATGCGACATCCGTTAAGAGCGCACTCCCTTAAGTAAATTAGTTGTAGTAGTTATTTATTTATTTTCCATTCTCAATGAAATTACAAGTTCTATCATCAAAACCTCAGTTTTTAGCGCACTCGCTTAATGAATTAGTTGCGAACTTAGATATATATTTTCCAGCCTTAATGAAGTTAAAATGCAAACTAATGTTTCATCATCAGTTTCAATTTTTAGAAATCATGAAACTGAATTTGTCTTCTATCGCGAATACAGACAAATATACTTCTACTTGAAAAAAAAAATTACATTTATCTTTCGTGAGGCACTAATGAGCTATCAGACCCAGATATTGCCAATAAAGTCACAAATATATAAACTAGCCTGTTCTATATAAAATATGGCACTTGTCTTACGCCAAGAAGTAATTTAGTTGTTATTGTTAAGGAGGTCATGAGTATACACAAGTAAGACTCGCTTGACTCTACTAACATCATAAGCAACAATCGACATTTGCACTTGCGCTCACGCGCAAGGCATTTTGAAAGAATGAATATTGGGACGGGTACGAATCAACCAGTGGTTCGGGTATGAACTTACTCAAACTGGGTACGAAACGACCAAATTGAAAATTTAGCTCTGAGCGATGGTTGCTGCCCTTTCTCACTTTGACAATAGCGTGCACCAGTAATTTGGCAATTTTCAGAATATTTTGGAACGCAAATTAGTCAAGCCTAATGAGCAAATCTTCGCAAGGGTTTCTCGAAGAAAAGATTCAGATTTATTAGTTCGCACACGGATACAGAAAAGTACAAAAAGGGTATATAATCCCTGCACAAACGGATAAGATACAACACCTTAATCGATTACAGTCACTTGACACACTGAGCTGTTATGTATTAAAAGAAAAGGTTTTTGCATCATCTAACCAGTTCCTGTATCAATAGGGTTTACCAGAGGTTTTCAGATTCTACATCTGTGAAACGTTAAGGGTAACGAAAAACAAAAACTGCTTAAACTAATCAGACATGTGATTGATATAAAAATAATAACCAGAGTGGACTAAACTCAGCAGCATTTAAAGTTAAAGCCTGATAGAAATTACGTTGACCGAGCGATCAAAGCTTCCCTACGTATGAGTAGATTATAATGGAAGTAGACACAACCAGCGCCAAAAACAACCAGAAGAAAATACGGTCGAGTGCTTGAGCGATGTCCCCCCAGGTTTTCTTGTCGACTTCTTCTTTAGAAACCGAGGTGGGTGGTGTTTCCTCCCCGTGGGTGTCAGCTGAAATCTGCTTATCAACCTTTTCTTGCTTAACATTAGCAGTTTCCTCCATTTCAATGTTTGTGTTTCTTTCCCCAACTTCAGGAGATGCACCGAGAGTAGGGCCAATGTGAAGTTTTCTTCTATTGTGTCTTAGGCAGCAACAAATCCTGTTAAACACTGAAATTTTATAAATTAAGCAATATTTTAGTTTCGCAAAATTGGTGGGGAAATATTTCCAAGTCACCTCTTTCCTGTCAACCGCCGAGCACTAATATCAATGATGTATGGTGCAACGTCCACCTTTAAGTTCATTTGTTAATTATAGTCATGACCGAGATCAGAGGTGTTGTTTGTACAACGTCTGTCACTATTCGCAATTTCCTTTCTCGCTGTAATTATCATCATCGTTATCATCGTCACCATCGTCATCTTCATGAATGTGATAAATTCACCGTGTCATGAGTTACCATTGAGATTACTACTGTCACTTACTGACTTTGAGTTCACATTTTTCTATTTTACTGAGATGGACAGATTTTCAGTTATTAACCTCACCTGTTATCCAGGTCAAGATGCTGGGTGGCTCAGAAGTCGCGTGATGAGCCATCATGACAACAACTGTGACAGTCAGCGCCAGACCGATCTCAAACATGATCACAATGTAGTAAACACCAATAATGGGCAACTCGTCGGACTGTTCCGGAAGCTTATTTACGACGACGAGTAGGTACACACTGACTGACAGCAGAATCGTTGAGCACAGTCCGATCCTTCCGCCGGTCTCCGTGGGAATGAAGAAACTCACAAGAACCAGCAGCCCAATGATCATGCAAGGAACGATGGTGAAAAGGACAAAGAACAAGGGTTTACGTCCAATACGAAATGATACTTCAACTTTGCTGAAAATCGGTGATTGCTTTTTATCCTCTATCTTGATCTCAAAGCTTCTTAGAGACCAATAACCATTAGATGCCGAGAGATTAAGCTCTAAGTCATGAAAAATAAGGCAATTAAGGATATATTTAATTGCACTCCTTATTGTTTTTCAAAGGCAATAGTTTATTTGAGTTGACTCAGGACCTATTTTCTTCAAATTGTCACACAAATATTGCCATGTAATCATACCTTTCTCAGGATCATCTTTCTTGATGGGTGTAGTGTCGATGTTCAAAAGGGTACGATCAGCAGTTACTGAACGAAAAACCAGGCTGCACTTCTGTTTGTCAAAGGGAAAGTTTTTGAAACTAAGCGCACACTTGCTTTTGAACGTTGCTGGAGATAGCCACGTGTTCTGACCACCGCTGTTCACACGCACCCAACTTCGGAATTTTTCCACGTGCCCCGCTTGAACGACCCCACGGTCGGCACTAGAGGTTGGAAGAAATGGATTTGTTGAGAGTGTCAGTAATGCTTATGTTAGACTTTAAGGGTAAAGAAGCTCGAGCAACTCGCACAAACGGAGTCCCCTAACTCACATGACGACCAAAACAGGATTTCTCCTTCCAATATTAACACAATATCAAGCAGACAAGTGATGAAAATGAAGAAAAATATCAATTAGGGGATCATAAGTTGATCCAATACCAAATTCTCCAAACTAACATGACAAGAACTGTAGGGCAGACAGTAAGGAGAATTACTAAGGACATCTTGGGAATTAAAGGGTTACAGACTCTTAATGGCTCTTTGTCTGAATGACTAAGTCTCTGTTTGTCTCTAGTTCAGCCCTGAGTACGCGCTCTTAAATATTCCATCAATAGGCATGTTTGAACTTGCGGGACAACTGATCTTGCAAGAGTAATCATATTTTTAGATCGTTAAAAAACGATTTCACCTCACATTCGAAATGAAAAAGGTCCAGCACAAACTCAACACAAAAAGCAACAACGATTATCGTAAAATAACTAAGATCCATTATAATGGTCAAGAACACATCACTCTAAACGTAATGTGTGGTCTTGCAGAACATGAAAAACCAAGGCTCACTAGACTCGCACAATGATTTCAAGATAATCTAATAGGCCTAAACAATCCCCAAACTCATAGCCAGAACATTCCTAATTTTAGAAGTTCATAACACTTATACCCATTAAAGAACTGTGACTCATTATGAGCTCACGAAATTTAAATTTGGTTTTAAAACAACTTTGAGTCCAGTATCTTGAATCAGACCCAGAGAGGAATGTGCTAGCCGCATCACTGTATGCCCGTTTATTCGTGATGAAAGTTAAAATGCTCCAATAGGAAGTCCTCAATGCTAGCTTTGTGGAGTGAATTCATGGTTGCATAAAAAGTAAGAAAAAAACATTCAGTTTCTTTTTATGTTTCTTTTTCTTTTTTCTTGATTTTTCATTTAATCTTTTATTTTGAAGTCCGAATACGATGCAAAACAATCTCGCAGTCTAAAAATTTGGAGTGTATTTTCAATATTGATTATCAACTGAATAATACTTGCACGTGCAAACCTCCTTTTACTTGGTATGAACACTCGGGCATTTCAATCTTTCCCGACGGTTTCTTTTAGGACACTAGCTTAATGCTTGATACTTCCAAAGTGTCATGAAAGCCTCATCCTTGATCAGCCAAAGGCAACATTTATTTACTTAAATTGCTACAGAATTCAACTTACTTGTTTTCTAGTACTATATCAGGTACCCAAACTTCTCTTGGATCCACAAGTATCCGTTTTAAGTTTTCATAATTCAAAGGATCCCAACGTAGGTAAGGATTATTCCATTCCTGTACGCCAAGGAATAAAATTATAAGACTTTGTGACAACTCATGTTTGGTCATGAGCTTAATCTGTTTCCAGTTGACCTACCGACAACTACAGCTTGGCGTCAGTTACCTATTTTGTTAAGTTTTACTATGTGACCTATTTAAAATCTGGTTACTTTAATCAAAATGACGTTTGCAACCCTTTTCCCTCATTTGTTTGCAATCAGCCACCAAGCCAGGTTTAAAATGTACTCAGTTTTATTTTACTACCCTTAACTAACGATAGGGACAGGATGCATCAATTTACGGGTTGATGTGATGAAATATTTGCTAAAAAGACAAAAACGAAACGATGGACAAAGGGATGAATGGCTGAATAATGCATGTCTGGGAGAATCAATAAAAGGTTTGACTATTGTCTCAACCTCGCTCCAATTGCTTTAGATATACCGAGACAAATAAATCAGAATTCTTTTGGACCTTCTACGAAGTAAAGTAATGAAGTCTACTAGAAGGTTGCTGTTACTGCGGCATTCCCACTTTGTGATTTTTTTCTTTCTACGTTCCTAATTACATTTGTGTTTTTGCACGTACATTTTGCTTATGTTTTCGCATTCTTTTCACTCGCGGCGATTTGTATTCTGTTAGATTTTTCCCATAATTCTGCTTTGTTTAATTTCATTCGTAAAAGGTTCTCAAAAAAATTGAACATTGGAGTATCAGAGTCCATTAGGTTAACATCGATTCCTTCACTGTGATCATCTTTTAGTTTTTCTGTCCTTCGTGCTCGCAAGTCACACAACGTTTGTAAGTGTCTTTCCTTGTTTTGCGTTTTCCTATTCCTTTTGCTATGTAATAACTTGTAATTATTTTGGATATATGAAATTCATATATTTGCACTGCAGTGAAGAAACGAATTTAAGAGATCCTCGCAGCTAAGAACACTACCGAACTAGTAGTTGAAGATAGGACCTGAAAAAAAACTCAGGCTATTACGGGATTGGAACCCATGACCTCTGCGATACCACTGCAGCGCTCTACCAACTGAGCTAACAAGCCAACTAGGAGCTGGTTAACATGTTGGGTCCAAATAAACCATCCAAGTGATGAATAATGATTTTGCATGTATGAAATTCATATATTTGCATTACGGTGAAGAAACGAATTTAAGAGATCCACGCAGCTAAGACCACTACTAAACTAGTAGTAGAAAATAGGACCAGAAAAAAAATTCGGGCCCGCACGGAATTTAAACCCATGACCGATGCAGCGCTCTACCAACTGAGCTAACAAACCAACTGGGAGCCGGTTTTTTTTCTACTACTAGTTCAGTAGTGTTCTTAGCAGTGAGGATCTCTTAAATTCGTTGTAATTATTTGTTCCCTTTAGCAACCACGATCAACCGTAATGTAAATAAATTTTAAAGCGTTCGCGTGTTGAAACCTAACTTTGTTGGCAGTCACAATTGCGTTGTGTTAAGATCTCCATATGACCCCTTGTAAGGTTGCACTTTTCCTGATTTGAATCATAACGTACCTGCGTGATCACTGTATCTGCTGTCACAGTTTGTTCTTTATTGTCCTGTGTGCAATAGATAAAAAAGTTCTTACTGGGAGAGGACATTTTATCTATAAATTGAGGGTAACTGAAAATAGAGGTACCATTGACGTTTTAAAATACCACGGCTGTTTAGTTTAAGAGTGATCCGAAAATCGAAATTGAAAAAAATTAAGCCAGCCAGCAGATACACTTCTTGGAACATTATTCTTTGATGTTACAGAATTTTTTGGCTATTACGAGGTACATGTGGTTGTATTCAGTATGACGGACGCAGAACTACGTTCACACTATGAAGATGTATTTATGCTCAACATCTTGTGTGTTAGGGCTTAGATCTAACTCTGATGTGCTACTCGATGAAACAAAATTTAAGGAAAATAAAAAGGTCAATAGAATCATTGTAACTTGAGACATGTGGGTAATCCAACTTGATGTGGGTCTGACGAGGTGGACAAATAACAAGGGTACAGGAGTTAAATTCTGGATCCAGGATTTGACGTGGGGCTCCCTGTATTAAGGTCTACCCTTGTTGCCACAAGAAAAAAGCACCTCTACCTAAGTCTTACAAGTTATGATGCATATTTTAGCCTTGCTAGGTTACCGGTACAAGTTAATTGCAGTTGATGAGGAATGCACTTTCTGGAAACACCGTTGTAAGGTTTTGCTTACCACTTCGGCGAGGGCCAAGAACTGCACATCAAATTTGACTTCAACAACATCTGACGGCTTCAACACCGGACGTACCATTTTGTCGTACGAAGAAAGGAGGACATTCCTTAATCGATACTCTACTGACTGTGATATATTGTGCTTCTGCCCTACCACTGCTTGAAAATAGAACAGGTTTAATAACTCACAATAATTTCAGTTTACCGCACTGTTTCTGAGACAAATTCATATTAACTGCTACCCCGCCGGCAAAACAGTTGAGCAGCATTTTAAGTTATCACTAAGTTTTTGCTTCAAATCAACTTTTGAATTTCTTGTCAACAAAAAAGTCTAACACTCTTATGGAAACTTCCTATTTTCCCTTTAAGTCATGTCCTTACCTCGGTCACTTTTCGGATTGCTATTAGAAGCATAGATTTCATGTACAATCACTTTTTTTTACAACGACATTCATTACTTACGACACATAAACACTATTACAACACATTACCTACAATACATCACTTACGATACATTATTCACAAAGAACTGCTTAAAACTAAATTACAAACTACTGTGAATGCTAACATGAATTGAATATAGAATTACTAATATTACTAAAATCAAGTCCATCAATCAATTATTATTTTTAAGAAGTTGCTCAGCACACTTTATAAATGCATGCAATCGAATGTTGATTAAATACTTTTATCTTATCGCTGGTAGCGCCCGTGGGCAATATGAGGCGAAACCTGTATTCTGATTGGCTACCCGAGCCCATTTTGCCCATTCAGGATTGCCCGCTTTGATCCCATGCAAGAAAAACATTGCATACTAAGTTCGTAATAATTTGTCGGCGAAGGAGTCGCATAAAGATCCTTAAATTTGTTGTGCTTGATACTATGTGTTTCCAATCGGCAAGGAGAGAGTAAAATATACGTATGAACTGGAAGTAATCTGTCGTCGAAATGGTGGAATACCATTTCTAGGTCTTGTAAGATGAAAATATCAAATAATTCTAGCAGACCTTTGGCTTTACTGACAAGTTCTCAAAGTGTTGCGTTTATTTGAGCAAGCTAGTTTGTCGAAAGGAACATGAAAATAAATTCCACTCATGGCGATTGCTGTCGAACAATATTGACAAATTTTGACATAATCCAGTGCCGATTTCTTTACCGATGTTAATTTGTCACATATAAAACCAAATTGATTCCAACTCGGAACAAGAAATAGGATCAGTGCCACAGAAGAATTACAGTCTTCAGTGGCTCGTCCCTGTGCGAGAACTTCACAGAAACAAAAAGATGAATAAAAACCTTCCCTTTTCACCGTCTCCCGGACAATATCACGTTTCCGTTTGAATGTTACTATGGAAATTATCTTAGCTATGAATATAAAGTACAAATAAAGTTTACGCAATTACCCTTCAGGAAATTGCAAATATTCAGTTGGTTCTAAATTTAGTTGTCAAGAATTGCGATTAATTTGTAGATGTTTAGACCTTGTTTGCGGAAGTTGTTATCGTCAAATGTCTTTTTTTCGTATCTGAAGGGCTCTCCACCTCCTTAAATTACGTCTTGCGCAAACATGATAAATGAAGCCTATGGCTTAGGCGCAATGGCCAAAGTTTTGTTAATTTTGCGAAAACGGGAGACAAGTTTTGTCAAGCCTAACTTATCTTCAAAGGCACCGTCGTCCTGCCTCGGAGCTCAACAAATTTGTGTCAAGCGTTGAAATCCGACGGGAGCCTTTCAGGCGGAAGCATGCCAAAAGTAACTACTTTTACGCGGCTATCAAACGGTAAATATGGAAGACTTGTACCTCGGGATGCTGCATGACGATCAGTATTCAGGGTACTGAGAACGCAACAAGTTTATGTTAACTCTGGATGTAAACATGCAGCTCTAGTTTGGGAGTTGCAAAAATAAAGTGAAAAGAAAAGACTTACCGAGCGAGTTTGCACAAATGAACAATACGAAATATACATGTGCGAGCCACATCTTCCTTTGTTGAAGTAGAGAGCTTTACCACTGCTTCAGTTGAACTCAGAGGCTGAATAACAACAGTTTCAACCTACGCCTTAAATTGCATCCGCTAGAAGAGTGCTTGTTATTTACGCAGCGACCGTTTTGCCACAGATCATTGATTCCTATTGTGCCGCTTCCATAATATTTCGTATTCTCTCTAGACTAATTTATGTATTTTAACTCATTCAATAAATTCCTCGTTGGGAAATTTTACGTCCACACATATTTTACGGCACATATTTTCTTGATGAGTAAAAGGCTTTATTCCTGTGTGCGCATGAAATAGGAAACGGTTTGAGGGTTTTTGTATTCGCCTTTGACGTACAAAAGATAGTTGTGAATGGCTAACGGCCTTTCAAAAACCTTTAGAGAGCAAAGAGAAGTAGACGTAAATAGAAGCTAGTGGAAACTAGGAGAAAAGAGAACTAATGTACGCATAAATGAAATGTTACAAGTGTTGTTGTTTTTCGCCAAGTTGCACGGTGTCGGTTCTAAGAAGCCCCCTGATATCTTTCACCGAGGATTTACAAAACAATAGATGGTATCAGGAAGGAAACTGTTGGTATTTTAAGTAGCTCGTCTTTCATTAAAGTAATAGTCATTATAGATGATTGTCAAGGTTTTCATGGAGATGTAATGAATCATTCATTTCCCC